>NC_079901.1:11294958-11578509 GCF_024868665.1 Triplophysa rosa | reverse complement strand
GAGAGAGAGAGAGAGAGAGAGAGAGAGAGAGAGAGCGAGAGAGAGAGAGAGAGAGAGAGAGCGAGAGAGAGAGTGAGAGAGAGAGAGAGAGAGAAAACCAATCCTAACTTTCTCATGCTCAGCGCCAGCCAGCTCTCCCGTCCTAAACTAGGAAACCCACTGCCATGCTCAGGGGATCCACAAACAAAGCGACAGAAGGACGGAAAGATGAGAGGGTGAGAAGCGGTTCACAGGAAGGTCTGAAACATGGCAATAAATGAAATCATGAGTTGTGGGGAAAGGGACTGTGAAGATGCTTCTAGGTCATATTACACACACAATCCTCTGGAGACACAGGAAACGAAAAAAAATGAACTGTGAAGTTTAACAAAAGACGTCAAGACCAGCCCAAACCTTTTACTAAGAAACCCAACAGAATGAGCACAAATCCAATAAAAGGAAATGAAAGCTAAGGCTGAGTAGAAATATGAGAGGAAAGTATAAAAGGGAGAATAAGAAAAACAAGGAGTAGCTGGGGACTTTGATTGGTTTATTCTGGTGTGTTACATAACAGTGGAAGTCCTCCAGATGAGATCTATCAGACAGACACAGACATGCTGCTAATATTCATACAATACAGTTAAAGTTCACAGGCTGGGTTTAAGGGTTCAAGGGTCAAAGTGGAGAGATAACAGCACTCACGTCCATCAGCAGAGGGAGGCGCGTGACTCTCTGCATGGGAAGGATGAGGAAGGAGATCATGGGAAGGTTCCGGCAGTCTGTGTGGGCCTCGATCCGTGTCAGCAACTCCTTAAACGATGGACTTTTATTTCTGAGGAGATACATGGAGTGTTTTACTAGCAATTAGAGAAAATCTAATCTCTGCTTGGGAAAACTTTAATAATGTGAGCCAAAACGTAAAAAACGGAATGTCGTATGTACTGTGTGTATATTTTCAATAATAAAGAATAATAAAAAAACGAATACAAGAATAAAAATAAAAGCACTTTCCGATTCTTGTGTGTGCTGTACTCACAATAGTTTCTGTAATGTTCTCTGCTGGTACACTTCATTGGAGCAGTATGTCACGAAAGGGTCAAAGTTTGTTTGGCCGTGTCTTATCACAATGTCGCTTATGTCATCGATTACAATATTCTGCTGGTGTCGATCCTCAAGTTCCTTGAAGAACCTTAATGAGGGTGGAAAAACGGGAGGAGAAAAGGAGGGACAGGGAGAGAAAACAATCGAGTAAGCCATAAACATGCGCAACATACCTGTCATAACATCAACAAGAGCACGCACACATGCAACACAAAGCCAGGAAGGCGTTCCAACACCTCCTTCCATAGCTCGTGATCACATCAGAGCACAGGACGTCCCAAAGTCCCACACATATTGCTTTCCACACGATGTCTTCCTGACAGGACAAACACATTATGACCCCTGTGCCGGGTATTCCCAAATTCTACAATGATCCAGAGGATGCAGCTCAGAGCCATCTGTGGTGGAACCCAGCGTGACCTCTGGTTCCAAAACCTCACAATACATCACGGAGAGTCACGAGCTGAAGGCTAAATCTGGAAGTGATGTCAGTCAGGTTGTTAGCGCGGGGGCAATGACCTAAGGCCCTTCCGACAGGTGTATGGAGCCCTATAAGCTTCACGATCTGAATGTACACAGCTAAAAATACAAGTGAACAATTTAGGACAAGAACAGGGGTGATACAAATTCAGCAAAACTGGTGTTTTTGCAAGAAACAAATGTCTAATTCTGGTCGTGGGTTAAAAAAGGTTACTGTAAGCAAAGTTCAGCCGCTTCTATTGCTTTGTCGGTGTGTGTATTTTTGTGTGACACAATCAACAGACAGAACAGGCTGATAAATGATTTACAGCGAGGCAGGCACGCATGACCGAAGCGTGTATATAATGCGTTGTTCATTTACAATGTAATCAGCAGATCCAATAAGAGAAGAGACTATTTCTTTCCTTCTAACAACACTATCTATAGCAATACAGGGACCACAACAGACAAATCCAAACCATCTAATCCAGACACACACGCGTGAACATAAAGTGAGACATTTCAAGATTGTTTTGTACTTCTGCTCTGCTGGAAAAAACCCTTCAGGATCACGGCCACCGTATGCAATAATGTGTATATCTGTGTGTGGGGGTGTTTGATTTGCACCATGCGCCAGTTAAAAAACAGATTTTGTGTCATTTTTTAGATCAGGGTTCAATAAAGGACCAGACAGGAAAGTCCCAGTATGTGGACTATATCCAGATGGTTTCAAAGAAAATACATCCTCGTCTTTTCAAGGAAACCATGTGGATCAGACATTGTCACACAATAACATCATTGTTGTGGTCCTTACTCTGGCATGGCTTCAGCCAATTCCCACTTAAGGATGAGACCACTAAAAAATCCATAAAAATATCAAGAATTCTCATTTCAAACACACTTTGAATGAGAATTCTTCCAGCGTTTCCATGAATGTTTAACGGATTATTTGAAATAAACTGGGGTGTTGTCAATTGAATTACTGATAACACTTATAATGGCAGTAACAGAAGAAAGCAGTTACTACTGTATTTAACATGTCTGCCTGTGTTTTTTTTTAGGAACAATTTCACGTTAAACATAAAGGCATACTCCACCCAAAAATTACATTTCTGTCCTCATTTACTCGCCCTCAAGTTGTTCCAAACCTGTATAAATGTCTTTGTTCTGATGAACAATATATTTGGAAAAACATTTCTGGAACATCATTGACTACCATAGTGGGAATTTGTTTTTCTTTTTTTTTGTTCTGTTGAACACAAAATTATATATTTTAAAAAATTTAGGAAAGCAAACAGTTCTAGGGCACATTTGACTACCACTTGAATTTTTACTATATGGTAGTAAATGATGTCCCAGAAATGTCAGTTGCAACATTTTCAGATTTTTTCATTTTCATTTTCAGATACAGATTTTGAATTTTTTTTTTTTTTTGGGTGGAGTATCCATTTAACCAAAGTCATATTTCATGTAACAAATTGGTTCTTAGGAAGTGAATCTCATTGTGAAATATCTTGCTAGACCAGTAATTAAAAATAAACACGGATCCATTATTTACTAGAAAACATGGAGGAAGGGGGCAAGTTGTTACCGTATGTCTGAGAAATGTTGCATGTGCAAAAATGTGCTAGATTAAACTCACTAAAACATTCTCAGGATATGGAGCCATTTTCTATAACAATAACAAGTGATTTTTTTCATTTCATATCATTTCATTTCTGCTGAACTTTCTGTAACTACAGAGACTTCTATAAAATTGAAATGTAAATAAAAATGTAAAGATACATTTTACATGATCATTTGCATGACACTACCTTAAATATATCAAATATTGTGACTAAATTCAGCAATTACTAAATAAAAGTGAATTTATGAAATGAAACATCATGCAGATACTGTTACGACATACAGTTACCATACAGTATGTATACTCTACCTGTATATGTACTTCTCAATAATAAATTGCAATCAAATCTAAACATATTTTCCTTAACACAGGGCTACAATGAATAGTACAATTGGTACAATAGTTCGAATAGTGTTGGCTGTAGCAGCGGGCACACATATCTAAACAAGCCCTTCATTCTTTAGAAGGCACACCCAGAACATGGTTAAAGGGGTCATGCCATGAGAAATGATAAGAATTTTACTTCTGAATAACAGACACTGATGTACTAACAAGATATACAGTTTCAGAAATCAAGACTTTCCGCCCAGTTCAAAAATATATTTACAAACATATTTTTGTTGCTTTCTAAAATCACTGGATTAATGCATTTGCCTTTATATCAACAAAATTTGCATTCATTAAATCATGATCCATGTAAATCTTAATAAAGTATAGGTTCTACTAAAGTACAGTATACTGTATTTTTTTTAAATTACTGACAATAAAAATAAATTTAGTTACACCTATAGAATATCATTCACACAATCCCTTTCCCAGACACAAACACCAGTTTAATAAGAGAGCCAATGTTTAAAAACCTCAGACAGTATGTGTAAACTGCAGTAATCCAAGGAGTTCATTACATTTTACTGGAGCGGTGCTCACTGCCAGATGTCTGTGAATGTATAAGAATGCCGTAAAAGTCCATACAAATGAGCCTGACCCCATTTTCATCCTCTCCCTAAAGCGCCAATTCATGGCACCAACCTCATGTCTACAGCTAGTGAACATTTCATTATTCAGTCTGAAAATGAATGTGTGTACAGTCATTATAGGCTACCGGACATATACTCTATGGCTGGAGCTGTGAGCCGCTCTGATGGACCTTGGTGATGGATTTGTCATCAGCAACATCAGAGCTCTACCAGTTTACTGGAGAGAGATGGTACAGTGCAGAGAGGAAGTAAAGAAGACATCTCTTCTAACACAGACATAGAAACGAATGTTGTGCGTGTGGGCATGCGTGTTCTTGAAAAACCCAAACTCCTTTGAAACCCACACATTAGCAATGACGCCATCTGCACTGTCAGCACTTTAGCTCCACATAAATTGTGACTTTGATGTGGCAGGCATAGAAAGTTTGACAAACATCCTTATCTAATTTACCTAATCCAATCTTTCTCCATCCAAGGTCCAGTGTTTTCCCACAGATACGGCCTACGCTGGATAACAATGAATACTGGATTCTGCCTACATTGCTATCCGCTGCACTGATATACGAGATATATGCGGGCCATTCTGAAACATCTCACTAATAGCATGTAATGAGCATACATTTCTCGTAAATGTGGCTGACAGTCTCCACCTGAACTGTGCTGTTTCTCACAGGATGGAGAACAGACGATCTCAGAGAGTGAAATCATTTGTTGTATTCCTAAAATACAGCTCTGTGCTTCTCTCCGGGGGTCAGCAGAGGGAAATCCTGTCTGTAGGGCATTACAGCTCGACACACAACAGAAGATGTGTTCATGGGTGGGGGCATATTTGATTGCCGCGATTTAGCATGGACAGCAAAAATGCACATACAGCACACACACATACAGTACACAAACGTACACTGTTGTGGTTCTGTGAAAATGGGGTGTTATGTACAAGTATGAAGCTATAACCAATTAAACAGATTTTTGGATACTTGTAAACATTAGCGTACTGTATGATGCATACCTTGCGCCTTAAGAAGGAAAGTCATTTTAGCGGTAGATAAAGTTGTTTTGATAAAAGATTACACAAACATTTTATTTTATAAATCATGAATTAGAAAAAAGCACAATCAAAATGTGTACTGAAATGTTGACTTTGATATTTTGCTCAAACTTAATGGTGCTGTGTGTAATTTTTTGGAGGGTCTATTGACAGAAATGCAATATATAATATACAGTACATAACTATGTCTTCAGAGGTGTATAAAGACCTTACATAATGAAGCGTTATGTTTTTATTACATTAGAATGAGCTATTTCTATCTACACACACCCTTACATGGAATTCACCATGTTGTTTCTACAGAAACTGCTCTACAGAGCGTGTTTGGTAAATACATTATCTCCTTGGCAAAGAAGAGAAAACTTGATGACATCTTAGTCCTGCGTAGTGCTTCGAAAGGGAGGGATGGAGTGAGCCGTTGGTTGCCATTCTCAACCTTGCCACTAGATGCCGCTAAATTTCATACACTGGACCTTTAAGCAGTCAAGTCACAGTTATTAATAAGAGAGAAAATGTATGATTCATAAAATTAAACCGAAGGCAGACACACATCTTATCAGTGACTAAGGTCAAAGTAACTTTATATAAACTCGTAGTATTTGTTCCCCGCCCCGACAGATGTTTTTAATGGCAGTGGACTGAATCTCAACTCTTCTAAACTTCATCTACAAAAATAAGCATCTATTGACACTGCTAATGCATGTTTGTTTCATTTCTGTCAGGTTCACTACCGTCAAAAATGATTGACAATTAGTCTAACAATTAGTGTAACACATAATGTAAAGTAATTGAGACTGTGAAAAGGAACAACAGTTGAATCCCTATTGAAATGTGGAGCTGGGGATGGAGGAGGGTTATTTGCTCCTGAGAAACCCGATAAGCTGCTGTTAGCTGAATGAAATTTAAACAGAAGCTGTGAATTTCGTCACATTTCTATAAGAAGATGAGGATCAGCAGATGCGGCTTGGCTCACGTGACCAGGCAGAACTAACGCTATACGCTTGATTTATGGTCGTTCAGCATGACTCAGTTTAAAGCTCTTTCTCTATTGCTGTCAGTGTCTGTTTGCGTTTCATTTATCAACACTTCACTGGGTTGTTGTTACCTGACAAACTGAACTTTGGTCAGTGCGACTCACTATTCATGTCAACTTTTATAACAATTACCGCACATCATGTTTCACAGACACTGTGAACCGAAAGCACATTAATGAAACTGCCCTGGCCTGCACATACAGTACAAAACCCTCCAACGGCCACAATATTCAGTATATTAACCGTAAATGGTGCACAAGTCATCAGATCACATGACACCTGAGCAATGAAGTCATTAGACAGCAACCAGCCATCCTGTCTTGCCCTGAAACTAAACAAACCACATGCCATTCAACAGGAAATAGACACCTGGAAGATAAAGTAACAAGAACTGCATACAAACAAGCAATCTGCTGGAAAAACAGATAACATCCAAGCTCTGCTGGGTTTCAAGATAGTTTCTATATTACCTGAAGCATCAGGTGCAAGTGGAATTTCTCTTGCCTGAGCAAATAACCAAAAATGATAGGCAACTAGGTGTGAAACCTCACAACGGTTTCAGTAGCCCATTTCAAGGAAACATACCGTTTTGAGGATTCCAATATATTACTTCACATGTTCAGCATCTGCTGTCAATTTCCCTTAAACATTTGATGAGGTAACCTAGCATGCCCGAACAAGACCAAATTCAGTGTTTAACGTCATGTTGTTCAGGTTTCTGCTTCAGTATTTCAAACAGATAAAACAATTTAGTCTGAACTTCTTCAATGAGTGCATACAGTCTTACTCCGATTACGCTTAATAAGATAATAACAAGTAAGGTCATGTAAACACGTAAATGGTTTTCTTTTATCGGGGAAAGCTCATAAACGCTGTAAGTAAAACCCACTCGGTAGAGGTAGTTTTTTGCCCATTACTCCAACTTCACGCTGCATGTAAACGCCTTTACCGTTTTTCTCTCAGTTTTGTTTATGTGCGCATGTCTGACAGCGCAATAGTAAAAGTCCCAAACGGAAGTTATAATAAAATAACGCATAAAAGTCCACTCTGGAATCATGCAGTTGATGTAGAAACGTCAAAACGAAAAACTATGGTTGATTATGCTGGTTCTGCAGACAACAATTAGAGATATAAAAATACAGCTTCTGACCGTTTTCTCGCTGCATTTTTAATTACTAAACAGACTATCGAAGGAGTCTCAAACTTCCATGTAAACGCGGTTGCCTGCATAGCCATGTAAACACATGAAAACAGGTTTCTTTTATAAGCTGATTTTTGATAGATATCTGTTTATTGTGTGCATGTAAATGCACTCAGTGTCTTAACACAGTGTCTTCTTTAGCTGAACCCTTAATAAAGCATTGCATTTAGTTAGCATACAGAGCGAAGCAGGCCGTCACATGGTTAAACTGTTTTTTTTTCTGAGATCGCGTCTAATGAGCCAACAACTTGCTGTACAAACATACTAGAAACAAAATGCAGAAATTAATATACAATAAAATAAGTGCCCTACTGACAGCCTGTCAAAGATAAAAGAGATGTGGCTTCGGTCAGCAGAAAGCTCTTACTTTTTGCTAGACTCGCAGACGTCTGCTATGTTGGAGAAGAGATGGTGATGGTCCGTTTTGTTAATGGTCTCGCTAAGATCATTTGAGTTCTTGAAGAGACGGATGAGGATCTCCAGACTGTGAAAGTAACTGTGCTCTGATGAGATGACCTCAAATATGGCCTGAAGGGGAGAAACAGGATTTAGACTTTAAATTTCATGCAAACCAACTCTCAGTGGAGATAAAGATAAATCAATCCCGATATCACAGTAATTTCTCAAACATCTTTATGCTGACATGAAGCAGGGCAATGTCAGGTGACAGACGATTCAGTGATGAAAGGAACTGATTAACATGCCAAACATATCTGTCTGATCTAAAAGGCAATGAGCATTTGAGCAATGATCTGTTTTGCTGAATGGTTACTAAAACGCCATATATCAAGCTCTTATTTTCTATTAGTGAGGAAGGATTTGATTGATGATTGGTTAAGTTTTTGTGTTGGGAGGAAATTCGTTTTTTTGTGCATTTAATAGTTTACAGTTTATTTAAACTGGCAACTAACTGGAAAAAGCTGAAAACAAATGACAAGAAGAATCCACCTAGTAGTACAGTTGCCTCCCAATAGATATTTTCAAAAATGTTATAAAACCGATTGATAAGATTTATGAATAGGACAAAAACAGCAAGAAAGAAAATGACAGTTAGAAAAGCCAAAGGCTGACAAGTGAAACATTACCTCTTGTCTCTTTCTTTCTTCTTGATTTAACGTCTCACACATTCCACTTTTTTTAACCTGGAATAGAAGAGACGAGTTGAACATAAGCATTTCTCGGATTAGATTATTCAAGTATTTATAAGACACACCTTGATAAGATTTATCTGATAAGATTTGTCGTGTCACCGTGGGGACCAAAATTGAGGTCCCCATGGGCAAAAAAAGCTTATAAATTGTACAGAACAATATATATATTTTTAAATATTTTAAAAAATCTAAAAATGCAAAAAGTTTTCTATGATCTTTAGGTTTAGGGGTAGGGTGAGGGGATAAAATATACAGTTTGTACAGTATAAAAAACATTACGCCTATGGACTGTCCCCACGGAGATAATAAACCAGACGTGTGTGTTTGTGTGTGTGCGGCCTTGTTTTTATATCGCTGTGTGTGTGTGTGCGTGTGTGTGTGCGTGCGTGTGCGTGTGTGTGTGTATGCGTAAGAAGCGTACACTGCATCACATTACTCAAAATAAACCAAATGTCAAACAGATTCGGGTCCAAAACCAAAACCTCTAACTAGCCTTTTCCCAACACTTTCAATGTCCAACTCTTTCAAATGGACTCGCCCAAAAGAAAAAAGAAGCTCTTTGAATGAACACGTATGGTTTGTGGTGTTCATTGGTATGAGTGAAATACCATCGCATAAATGCGTGTGTGGCCTTATGCGTGTGTGTGTTTGTGCAGAATGTGGGTGTGATGCTAACCAAACAAATCTTAGCAACCGTACGTGCAGCTTGCGTGTGTCGATTCGAGTTAAACCAAATGACCTTATCGTGTTTCCCCCTGCGAGACCGCAGAAACCTGGGGCACATTCTAATAATTCTTACCCAGGTTAGAAAAACAAGAAAGCAAAGGCACGGTAGCGTACGGGCCAAGGAAAAGTAAATCTACACTCAAGCAAAACCTTCTCAGGTCCTCGCACACAGAACACACCCATAGTTGGGATCACATTTACACTACCACATGAAATCAGTTTGGGACTCCTGATCCTGCAGCTGGCCCAACTAAAAAGCAAAGTCTGCTGGACGAAGAAGAGATTCTTCATCCTTTAACTTTAACATACATAACCATCTGCTGCAGGTAACAGAAACAAATGTAGATTTTGAGTTAGGAGTGCACAGACAGATCCAGAAGTCTGATAACAACTCCACCCAGACATCTTCAGACCTAACCAGGCTTCTGTGCAATAGCTGCCAGAAATGCTAAAGGAGGAATTGAGGCGTAACGTGTGAAATAAAACTTCCCGTCTCAACACACCTGTCCCTATTTTGTTGAAGTGAATCGAAACGCTTCCGAGAAGCCCTGTACTACTGTTTTGATGCAAGTGTTCCAGGGAATATGTCTAGCAAAGAAGCGCAGAGAAATACCAAGGCCTACTGTGTTATCGCTAACATCGGTCTAGTTCCTCAGGGCATTTAACACCTCTAATGCGTTCAAGTTTCCAAATTATTAAAATGTAATTCCTCTATAAGTGCATCTGCTTTTGCCCTTTTCAAAGGTTGCTTATACTTTCCCTTCATACAGTTTTTCCTTTTACTTTTAGAAGTTTTGTCAGATGTGCTTCCATCTCCATGTCACGTTATCTCATCTGAACATCCCTCGCTCTCTCTCCAGCTTGTTCATTCTGCTGGTGGCTACTTGCTGATCTACACAAACATAGCATGCTTCTGTTTCAGCTTCATCAGAACATTCCTGCTTAAACGCTCCCAGATATCGGTTAATAATGCAGAGAAACAGAACGCATAAGTGGAAAATAGCATTATAGCCTCTCAAACTCGATTACGTAATTCCATAACAGGAGTCAACACACTGCTTTATCCATCTACATTTTCTTCATTTTTCCATGGGGAAGAATTCTCTGCTATTTGCCAAGCAGCTGGCGCCATGCCTGACCGCTTCCCAGTGGCCTAGCTTATCCCAGCCCACTCTCCCTCTCCTTCCCTCCCACGTTTGGATAAAAACCACCTGCTTTCTTTCTCTCTCTCTCTCTCTCTCTCTCTCTCTCTCTCTGAGACACTCAACACAAAAGGGCCAGGCAACATTCTTCTTCCACAGCAGTGTTTGTGATGAAGTTCAGACACAAATAAGTTGTGTCTAATGTACAACTGTAGATGTCCATCAAAACTCAAAAATGTTGAAAGTCTGCCCTTGTGTGCATGTTTTCTATAGTTCCTCACCACGCTGAGTTGACTCCAGGAGGTCCGGATGGGTTTGAACTGGACCACAATGCCATTGTCTGGCTGGGGTTCTTTGGACTCTGCGTCCTCATCGGAATCATTGTGCAGGGCTTTTTCTTGGTAGTTCTGGTACAAAACTTCATCCTCTGAAACACAAAGACTTTGTGAGACTGTGAAAACAGTCTTTAGAATGATCACATGTTGATGTGTAAACTGGACATGAAATATAACAACGTCTGAATAGACGTTAAAATGTGTCATCTATGTAGCACCTCTAAAATAAATGTAGCTTTATTAAATGAATATAATATTTATTTCGCTCAATACAATTAACTGATTCATACAAATAATTTACTAGAATTACTCAGAAACATTATGTAAAAAAGTAAAATACTGCTGTTTATCACTATTATTTAATTTGTCTGTAATGCAATACTTTCAACTGTGTCCTTTAGTAAGCTTAAGTTTTAAAGTAGCATTGCCAAAACTAAAAGTGACTGATAAACTGACTATTAGCGATGAGCCACCAGAAGAACTAAAACAAAGAGAGATCAAAACAAAGAAAGCGGAAAGCACACATAGATGGAGGATGTTCACCACTTCACCTATAGTCTCAACTCGGTATAAACACCACACAGACGGGCACACCGATGCTTACCCTCACTGTCAAACGTCCGCTGGCTCGGCAGGCCTTTCTTCCTTTCTGCATTCTGGAGGAAACAGGTGATTGATTAGTTAGGTTTAACAAATGGAATTTCTCAGGAATCCCAAGTCCACAGCTGTATATATATATTTTGATATGTTAATTTTGTTTTTAATAAATAGAAGTTCATTGTAATTTTTATCATATTTTTATTTGTTATCACGTTAAACCTGGCTGAGAGTACTACATTCTTATTGGTAGCTGACAGCGCTAAACGGTTTTCAGAATAAACAAAAACACAAGCGATACACAAAATGACACTGAATTCACACAGGAACTTGCTTCATGTGGGGGTCATCACACGCCAACATCTAAAGCCACCTGCTCTTAGTCTTTCCCATCTTCCTCTCTTCATAAAAGGAAAGAACTGGTGGCTTTATTGGGCTGTTAGGTCCACTGACACACTATGCTCTGATTGTTCACACTGACCTGTCAGATTGTGAAGGTAATCGGAGTCTATTGTCTCTTGCATGCAACCTTTGACCTCTTTGATCTAAAAGATAACCTTAGTGCTTTAGATGGTGGTGCGTGACACAGTTAATTTAAGGGCAGTGATATTTGCGAATGGTTAGAGACCAAGATACCACTCAGTCCAAATATCTATCTAAGGACAAAGTCTCCTTTCCAATGTCCCACAAAAAAAGACAAACGTTGTCCTTGGTACGCAACGTGTGTTTAAGAAAGTAGTACACTTATTTTGGCAAAGCTGGTGAATGTTTGATACCTTAAACTCGACTTAATCTCCATGATGCTTTCTTACAAAAAGCTGTGAAATACAATACCTCTATAATTACAAAACAATACACAGACAGACTAGTATTTCAACAATGTTTCAATTGTCTCTTCTGTGGTTATTGTACTGGAAAACAAACAGCATTTATTTTAACAACCGCAGCATATAAATAGTCCATTTGTGCACTTATTACAACTTTTTGTTTGTTTTTCATAATATTTCGAACCAAAATACTAACAAATTTTGATACTATTTCAATCAATTTCTAACCTTCAGATCAAAGTTTTTCAGAATATTGTGGTCAAGTCACCTTGCTCTTGGTCGGACTCGGGCTAGCCGGTCTCTCCTTGTCTTCTGAAACTCCTTTAAGTGCAGGCTGGGACAGCCGATTGGCTTTAGGGTCTGAAGACGGCACATCCATATCTACCCCGCTGACCACTGCCCGGCGATATGATTTGGAACGCAGGCCTCTTGTAAGTAACCCTGGGTTCTCCTCTCCCTCCAGCTCATCGTCCTTGCTGGTGGAAAAAGAAGACCCAGTCTCAAACATGCTTCGGGGTCGAAAACCACGTTTACCAGTGTCCAAAACCCCTCCCAGTCCCATGCGCTCTTGGCGGTTCTGAGACAGCTTGCTAAAGTGTGTGTCAGAAGCCAAAGCCCTGGGAATGATCTGCTGGGTGCCCATCTTTTGTGCCGTGGGACTGTGGGTGCTCAGTATGACTGGGGAGGAGGGGCGCTTGACCTCGGAGCCCTGTGATGACCCTGAACTCTGCCGGTGCAAGAGGACTGCCTCCGACCTCTCAGAGGGAGATGGGGTCCGGGGTGTAGGGGGATCTGAGGGGATGCTGAGGCTGGAGGAGAGGGAAGGGATGCTGGACGTGGAACTGTGGGACGGGGAGCTGGAGGGGCTGATTGGTGACCCACAGACATCCTGGGATTGAGTCGAAAGCTGACGTAGAGAGTTCTGGGGTGATAAACTTTTCGGTGAAACTGATGGTGAAGACGTATCCCCAAAAGTGATCTGATCCTTTTGAGAGATGAGGGTAAACTGATTGGAAAGACGCTTGAGGGGTCCCCTTATATTCTTATCGTGCCACACGCTAAGGCCATTCCCGTTCTTGGTGGCCGAAGTTGGCGTTTTAGCGGGGCTAGTAGGATTTGAGTTTTTGTCATCTTCTGACTTGGTAAACTTTGACAGCGAGAAGCGTCCGTTAGAATAGCCAATGCTGATGCTCCGAACCACCCTAGTCTTTTTAGTAGGTTTGTTCAGAGTGTGTTTGAGCACAGCAGTGTTTGATGGAGTGGTGCTGATCTTTTCAGCGGGTTGGGTGAGGGTGAAGGCGCATCTGTCATCCACAGGAAAGTCTGTCGTGAGGACACCATCAATCTGGTAACTGAGAGGTCTGGGTTTGGGCTTCTTGTCATTGTCGCTTCGTCTTTTCCAGAGTGGTGTTATGTTGTTATTGGTCAAATCCACTTCGTTGCTGGGATCCATAATGAGTCCACTCATATCACTCAGAAATCATGCTGCACCTTGTCTTAAGTGAAACAGAGAGAAAACATTGAGAGGAATGTGAACTGTGTCCTGAGAGTATCGATCGATCACTTATTAACAAAGTTCAAGCCGCAACTTTAAAATGTTCTGAAAGAGTGCACATACTCAACTCAACAAAACTCCACTTTAAAATAAAACGCCAACATGTGGCAGGGTTTTCTGAGTGTTTATGAAGAGAAAATTGTAAAAACAGATTCCCCATCATAATCTCCACTTGCGAATCATCGCGCGCGCTGTAACGTAAAAAAAACAGCGCTCGCGCTTTAAACAAAATAAATGCTGCATACCTCTGTGTGGAGAAATATTATAATCCCGCTCTTTACTCCTTTCTTCCCATCTGTTTGAATTAAAATTCCAGTGTAAATGTCGTTTGCTCAAGCAGTGAACAATAAAAAGGGCTAAACTCCAGAAAGTGTGCGTTGTTTAACTCTCATTTTTGAAGTGCGCGTTCAGAGGTGAGTTTGTATGTAGGCAGACTGAGACCGCGCTTCAGCAGTGAGTGAAGTGAAGGTTTGGCAGGAGGGCACAAGAGTTCCCAAGTTCATGTGACGTCATGCATGCGCACTCACGCGCAAAATCAACTTTGAGCGAGTCATCCAGATGTTTCATTGGAAGAAAAATGGCAGAACATCTTTTATACAGTTTTAGCCCATCTTTTCAAAACTTTATAAACAATGTTTTTATTTCTAGTTTGCAGAACATTCTGCTGAGCATTTCAAAAGCGAACCTGAATAACAATGGACATTTAGCCCCATCTAGTGCTCTTTTACTGTATTTACAATGTATATAAAAAGAAATGAATGCATTAATTCGTATTTTTGTACAACATGATTGGAATTAGATTTGCATTATTACTTGCTGCAATATTTAAAATAGAAAAACTATACCGAGGAATAAAAAATGTTTAAACACCTACGTGCTTACTAGTTGTATAAATGGCATACAGGGTACGTGCACAGTTGTACCACCTGATGGCAATAAATATTTGCCATGGTTGGTCACGTCTAAAACTAGAGTATTATTGAATGGTGGTTTAAATTCAGCACATTCAGGGTTTTGGAAATAACAAATCTGCGTTGTCCAAAAAGTCATGAAATGCATACAGTTTTCTGAAAAAAAATACGTGGGGTCCAAGCTAACGTGGAAAATCAGACAATTAAATGAACAATTTAATATTTTTTTCAGATGAGTTTTACTCTAGATAAGCCAGCATTGGAGGTTTAAATGTCTTGTCTGCTTATTACTTTTCAAACTAATTCACATTAACCTTCCGCTTGAAAGTCAAACCAAACACAAGAGGGCAGCAAAGCATGACTTATACTGCTCATTACTCTGGGAAAAGTATTTTTTTAATCGCTAAAAATGAAAAATGATATATTCTATAAAGGAATATTCATTCTATTACAAATTACTTTCATCTACAAGTGTAGTAAATAGTCCAAAACAAGTAAAAACCCAATAAACAAATACAATAATAACCATAACACTTGCCAAGCAATTTTAACCTGCTATTCCATCTCTGAATTCACATGAACCCTCACCTCAACTTGCTCTGCAAACAGACTATTCCTCCACTCAGACATATCTTTCTAATTGGCATTAAATATTAAATCGCCCTTTCTAGTGCTGCAAAAATTGTTTGTATGCATTTGTAATTGACACCAAGCCAAAGAGGTGAGAACACAACCTTTGAAGTCTATAAATATTAATGTTTAAAAGGTGCCGCGTTGGTTAAATATTCATACTGATTAAAAAACTGCACCTAAATGACAACCAATCTCTCACTGGTCTAAACAAATTAAACAGAGACAAAAGAAAGGAAATCAAAGTATTTTATCATGTTGCATTTGTGTAAATTAAAGTTAAATTAAGCCAATCATGTAGATTAATATGCCGGGAGTATACAGTCTTCACAAGACTGACCAGCTCTCTAACTTTAATCAATTGCAGATTTCATATTGCAGTTTTGTTCCCCCAATATTTAAAAGCTTAAAGAGTTTGCAATGGGTTACAGCATATTGCAGCAATAATGTTAAATGTTACACTGTGTTTCTGTTGAGAGTCTTTATCATGTACCTGTTCAAACTAAAGACACTTTACTCTGACTTAAATAGCCAGTCCTCTTCCTTTCCCTCCCTCATCCTCTCCACTAAATGCCAAAATTAGTCTACAGTGTGCAGGCTTGTAAATATCGAGTACCCACTCAGTCTTTTCATGCGTGGGCTATATGTGTTTGGAGTGTTTGGGGAGCTGGTACATATGCCTAGAGGACAGACAAACTGGTCTTTCTCTGTTCATTCCTGTCATCTTTAACTCCACTTTAAACATGGTCTCTTTTTGACCTTATAGGTATGGCTGCAGAGTTCCTCAAATGTAATTCTGCCATGTCAGCTCTAACAGTAGTTCTGTACGTTGAAAAAGATGGAGGTGGCAACAGAATCTTGGAGAGACAGTGATGAGTCACTGAGCAGCATGCATGCAGAAGGGACTGACACCACGTTTCTACCGAGAGTGTTTATCATGTACCTCTCGGTTAAATTGAGCGTGGGCTGAACGCCTGTGTAAGTGGATGCAAATAAGTTAAAGGATCAGACGTTTCGACAGGCTTTTTGCCTGCCTTATAACCAGTGTTGGGTAAGTTACTCTGAAAAAGTAATTAATTACTAGTTACTAATCACATATTCGATAATGTATTATTACTAATTACTTATATTCTACATCAACCTTGATGAGTTAAGTGATTCAAGGATAGACATGAAACGCCTATTTTAATTCATTCAAATAAATAATATAAAACTACATAAAGTAGTATTATTAATTACAAATGTGAGAATTATACATTAAAGCACAGATTTTAAAGTCAGACTTTGAATTTTGATGTCAATTCCACTATTGCACACACATATATATTACACAAAGTATTTAGTTTAATTACATCAGAAGTAACTGTAATTAAATTACAGAAAAATAAGAGTAATCCCTTACTTTACTTTTCAAGGGAAAAGTAATTAAATTACAGTAACTAATTACTTAGTAACTAGTTACACCCAACACTGCTTATAACCCATCAGGATTCAGAGATTACAGCAGATAACTGCTGGTGGCGCAAAGCCAATCAAGTCCTCTGACTCATTTTGACCCATTATCATCCTTGAATGTAAGTAAAAGAAAAAACTCTTGTGTTTATTCGGTTTTGAATTGAGGATCATAATATCCATAGAAAAAGCCAGCAAAGAGAATGAATGGAGAGATATAATGGAGACTTTTGGGCAATTCCTGTGTATGGATGTGACATTTTCAGTCAAAACTTTGATGACAAAATGACAAAATTGATGACTTTTCTTTCTTACGGAACACAGGGGGAACGGCATCTGACTGTCAGATTGAGTTTCCCCGCTATAACTTGCAAAATTTATCCTTAACGGGCTTGCTGTTTAAGCTGGCCTCATCCACAAGGCCCAGTGTTGGGGTGATTCGTGCCATGGGTTTATGATGTGCAGGTTTAATTCACTACATTTTTTTTATCTTATTAAACAAAGTGGAACCTCATCTGACAGTAACATTCTTAGTTGTCATGGATGCACATATAGTCAAAAACAATTAGTTTGATGCATGCACACAAACAACATTGTACTGTATCTGTATGGTGAAAAAAAAAAGTTTTTTAAGGTTGACATTTGCATGGAATTTCCCATTTGTTACATAACCTGGTTGTTCTAATGTTCAATCCCGAAAGTAGACAGTCCTTCACACACTCTTCACCGCACACACTCTTATAATTGTATACAGAAACGGTTCTGCATATGACTCAAAGTGTCTGGCATGTTGTTTTTAGTCACACTCTTCTATGTGGGTCAGACAGAAATAGGTGGAAATAGTGATTGTGAAAATTCTGAGTTTACAAAAATTCAGTATTGATATTAACAACTTCATACAACTTGAACATGGCATGCCTTTTACCGTCACTGTCTTCTGCAAGGTGTGAGCCTGCTCTTCCTGTCTGAAGGACATTAGATCCATCATATCACACAGTGTGGGTTTGAAGGTCTGAGGGTGAGATGTTGTTTAAGCAGTCTGTATGCTTCAGGTTGCTGTTAGCTGATGTGATGCAGTGGCACAGCAGTGGTCTTGGTTATGGAGGCTCTCAGTAAATCTGGACTCCCACTGTTTCCATATACCACTCACTGAGTGGTTTGAAACTCTTTTGGCATTTTGTATAATGCTTACCTTCACTCTCGCTTTTCCTCCACACACATGCACACATGAACAAAGGGGTCTATTAAGAGAAACTTTGCGATGGAGAGCACAGATCGTTAAACTCGCTGAAGGTTTAAAAGAGGCTTACAAAAAATAATTTCTCCCCTGCAGGGGAAGAGAAAAGAAGTACAAGTGGGAACGTGCTGTAAAACAAAAGAAGAAAGTCTTACGAAGTTTTACGTAAAAAATTGCAGCAAATGTTAATTTTAACATTACCATTGTATGTGTACATTTGTCTTATTACTGTTAACTGGTGATGATTATTTGTTATAATGCTTTACTTAGCTATGTATTAATGTAATGTTGAATTGATTATTGTGTTAAAAAACCATGCTGAAATGATCTTTTGGCGTGAATAATGAAATATGCAATCTGAAGTACAATTATAGAGAATTAATGGAAAAGGATGACCATCTTAAAACCAAAGTATTAGGCTGGTTATCTTAACAATGTTTATACAAAATAAAAGCTTTTATTAGGTTGCTGATATAGGACATGCTTGTACACAATAAACTGAACTGTTTAATTCTTTATTCTACACTGAATGCACCTTTAACAGAGAACCCATAAATAAGTAGTGTGTCAATGACAAAAAGTAATCAATAGGGGCCAATGAAAGCCATGACGTAGCCTTTAATCTACGTTCTATTCTGGTGCAAAACAACACAACCATCTCTATATAGCAATTGTTTTCCCACTGACTCTAAACAGTACACATAATCACAGAAATGCCTCTTCAATAAATCCTCCTCCGCCATATCATTACAAGAAAAATGTGGTAGTAAAGTTTGTCATCCTACTTAAAGGATTGTTTGAATTCAATGCATCTCTGTTTCTTCCTTATGTGAGCCAGGAGATTACGTCACATCAAACAGAGCTCCTTGCATGAACAATGACTGTAATAACTATACTGGAAGTTTACATAATGTCTAATGAGGGAAGTACACAAAGACAAACACATATATTTGCAATTGCTGCTCAGATATGCTGTGTTAACAACAGTAAACGTTAAACAGATGCTGTTTTCAAGGACATACAGTATCTGAAATTACACGGATGATGCACAAACAGACACTTACACACTGACCCAGCTGTTCACTTAATGCAAGTGTTTGTTTTATAACACCAGCGGCTTCTCAACAATGGGTGCTGACTCTCAACCTGATATTTTTAAACTGTCAAAGTTGTGATAATGATTTCGATGGTTGATGTTAAAACAAGGAAAACATCACCACCTTCATAATTCTAAAAAACTGTTTTCTTTGTATTTATATTACAGAGAGTTTCACTTTAATGTCAATATGAATAACTAGGCACCATAGCAGAGACAAGACAAATATGAATTATTTTTCTTTTCTCAATGAAATTCCAACATTATTTACTTCCCAGTGGCGGAATCTGCAGTTCATTCTTGTTTGACACTAAAGTCTGCATATTCTCTCTCTCTCTCTCTCTCTCTTTCTCATCATTTTAAGTCCCTCAGGGCTTGGAAGTGTGTGTATTAACTCTACTTTGCAAAGTCAAGCTCACGGGAGAGCACAGCCAAATAAAGCCATTCATTAACAGCCATCTTTGCTAATCTTATGCTATCTATTATGATGTATTAGTGTAATTTCATTGCACCTCAGTGGGGAGTTGTTTTCATAATTCCAAAAGGAAGGGTGTTCGGAAACACTGATTATTCTCCCTCTGCTATGCTTTCACAGATTAGAGTAAAGAAAGAGGGAACATATTTGTGTGTGTGCGTGTGTGTGTGCGTGTGTGTGTGTGTGTGTGTGCGTGCGTGCGTGCGTGCGTGCGTGCGTGCGTGCGTGTGTGTGTGTGTGCGCGTGTAGGTGTGTGTGTGTGCGTGTGTGAATGCTGGATTTTGCTGATGCATGGCAACGCAGAAGGGAAATATATTCATAAACCAGTAAACCCAAGAACATCTTTTTATTGAACTTTATAATGTAGCTCCACGTTAAAGAATTTGTCACATGTGTGTTGAGGTAGGTTATAACAGAAAGACTTCTCATATTGAACAGTTATTCTTTAATTCTGCTTGATATTTGCTTGAATTCTAACTGAGTGGTGTGTAGCACAGAGATGTAGCACGTTCTGGTAAAATCTGAATGAACAATTAACAAAACTATTTTTTCTTTGTGAAAATGAGTTTAGAACCATTCCTGTCCCCTGAGACCCATATGAAGGGGGAGATAACATAATAGATTTTTTTCACTACGCATCTTACAAAGCATGATGCCTACATTAGAAACTTTAAGACTCTGTAGCTTAAGAAGTTAATAGTAGGTTAAGTGACATTTTGGGTGGGGACGGGGTATCACCCACATTCAGGTATAAATCTCTAGCGATAATGATTATTTTAATGGCTTTATTAAAATATCATTAAACATGTAACAGGGGGTCTCTTTATCTTTTCATGCAGCTCCCTCACCCTGAAAGAGGTTGAAAAAAACACTCATATATTTCATTTATCTATGGGGAGTTACAACTCACTGTCTGAGAGTGTTCACAGAAGAGATATAGTTCCACATCCAGACTCAAACATTCATTCAAAGTTATCATAAACAAAGCAATGAAAGACATAGCTTCAATTTCTTAAAAATCCTACCATAAAGCAGTCAAATCTCTCTGTCCTCCCAGAGTTACAGCCCCTGTCATCATTTCTCTGCCTTTGACTTTCTTCACTTCCATTTCATTCAAAGCTACATATATTTTCTCTGTTGTTTTTCCACAAGGCTCCATCAGTCTTGGAGTATGCATTTGACAGTGACTGGCATTATATTATTTGAAATGTTTCCGAAACACCTTTTACTGTGAAGGAAAATTGAATACTATAACAGTGAGCATAAATGTCCAAAACATTTAGGTGCAAGGGCTTATGGGTATTACTGATTGAATTTTAAAATGACAATTTTAAGATCATTGCACTAGAATTTTAAGTCTATGGATTTTTTTGTCGATTAACAAGTTAAACAAACTCACATTCATAGGCCCAAAACCCAACCTTTTAGTCAAGATTACTTGATTTTTTAAAGTACAAACAACAGGGTTTACAGTGCAATGATGATGAATGCAAATTATTCTAAATGTTCTGAATAAAACATGTCCAAACCATTTCAATATCAGGGCTTTCTGGACATATTTTCTGTACATAATTAATGTAGGTTATTAAGGAACAAATATGTGCCCGATCCGTGAATGAGACCCACAGAGAGAAAGAGTGAGAGCAATGGCAAGGCGCAGTGAGACAGTAGACAAGAAGTCACACTTTATATGAGGACGGCAGCGCATGTCAAACCACTCCCAGTGGAGCTCACAGCATTAATGTGGGCCAGCCTCTCAGCAAACCCATCATCGGCTCACTGACTTCAACTTCCCCAAACTCTGCCGTGGGCGTCCGTTTCTGCATTCCAATCTGCTCATCTGTCTGTCAAATAAAATGATAGTGTTGAGAACGGGTCTGTCTTTCCTTTGGGAGCTCCCGTCTGACTGTGCGATTGCAATTAGTCCATCCAGACACCACTTTCTCAGGACTAATTACATGACGGCTCCTTTGTTAATTGACAAATGGCAGTAAAATGAAACTGCCCTGGAGCATTACCTGCCAGCCCATCCCATAATTCCCTCTGAGGTGCTGCGGTGAGGTGCTTTCCTCTGATGATGGTGGCAGGTGTTTGGAGAGAGTTCTGCAAGATAAAAGCAGAGAGAACTTTCTCATCATAAACCTTTTCTGTCTGGTATCACAAGCTGACCAACATCTTCAAAAGGCACCCTCACACAGGTGCGAACCAGGTAACAGGGTTCATTTGTCCAGGGGCGATATTTTCTCTTACTCAGCAAGGTATCACAGCGATGGACAGATGTATTGAGTTACAAAGACTAGCTCAACCGAGTCATGTCCTTTTTACCTCGGGCTGCACTAAACTAGAAAGACCTTGAGGAAGTTGAGGCAGCAGCAATGGTTTCTATGGAAACTGTTGAAAGGATACATGAGTTTGGTATTAAGGCTGTGTGCACAGTGTAGAAACTTTACTCACATCCCACTGTCTGTCCAGTGGTCTGTTTGAGTTGCTTTACTGATGAACACTGAGCTTTCACCTCTGACATCTGGGTGGTGGGTGGCAGTGTTGACTGACAGAAGAAATAGAGAGGTTTTGTTGGGGATAGTGTGCTGAATAGCAATGAGACAACATTCCAGCAGGATATCTGAGTGAAGAACTCATCACCGATTCAAGGATTAAATCAATGTCCCGGGTTCACAATAAATTAAGCTCTATCAGAAGCATTTGTGGAATAATGTTGATTGCCATGGAAAATATGTTGACTTGTCTTAAAAAAAAAACAAAGAAAAACTAGGACACTAACAAGAGAACTTGTAAGAGACCCGTGAACGTTGAGGACTTAAAGGAGTTGGCCCAAAAATGAAAATCCTTTCATCATTAACTTACTCTCGTTAATTCATTCCAAACCTAATTTCTTTCATTTATGAGCCAAGAGATGTACGGAAGAACGTTGGTAACCAAACACTGGATCACTTTCGACTTACATTATATGTACACAAAACCACAGAGATTCTCTCAAAATATCTTCTTTTCTTTTTGTACAGACAAATAGAGTAATATACAGGTTTTGAAAGAATGAGGGGGAATAAATTATGACAGAATTTGTATTTTTGGGTGAAATAACCCTTAAAATAAATGTGAAGCTCTTGTTTTTGCTTTTAATTTTTTTGTTTGATTGCAAAGTTAATGTTACTTGTAATATATATAAGTTGTATATTGTCGCTGTCCCCCTGAAACCTCAGATGTCTAAATTCATTGTTTTGCTGGAAATGGACATGTTTTTGTAAGAGTTGAAAAGCACATTTTAATACTTCTTATTGTTCAGATATTTGCAAAGCCCAGTGACAAATATAAAGGTTAAATAATAATGATTATTTGTGACAAAAAATAAAAATGACAAAATGTGAAGATACGATGTTTCAGAGGATAGTAGTGATATGTACTTTAATGCTTGTTGTATTAACTATGTGTCTTACACTGTAAAAATAACGGAAAGGTACTGGTAATTTTACGGACATTTCTGTTAATGTTAAAACACAACACAATCCAGTGAAAATTTCAAAAAATACAGGTAAAACAACTGTAAAAAATGTATTCTGAAAATTCATTCATATTTAAACATTATATTTTCCATATTTTACAGATGTTTTTTACAGTAACCGTAACATTAAACTATTACTTGTGACCACTTGCCTTTAAAATGTATGTGTGTGTGCGCTTTGTAAATTTAAAAGAGAAATTAGGTTAAAATAAAGATTTATTATCAAGAATAAATGGGATAGGAGCCCTTTCTGCTAATTTTTTTTCACGAGTATACACAGAACAGACCCATCAGTGTCCATCTTTGACCCATTCAACAATACAGAGAGGCAAAACTCAGTTGTTGCTTGGCAACCACAACGCGCACCTCTGGCAAAGTACAGCAAATTATAAAAATAAAAAAAACACACATAGGGGAAGGGCCCTGCAATCTGCACATAAAAACAACAGAACCCCAAAGACAGCCTGAAGCGAGTGCCATTCAGCAGAAGTCAAGCTTCATTGAAGAAATTTATACCATTGCTAATCCAGATTTAAACATGTGATCCAGCTGACAGGACCAGCAGGAGTGAACAGATGTAACTGACAACAGAGCTGTGCTTCGGGAAAGTTGGTCAGTGATGGAAAATTGTTTGTAAGGATCCTAGGACAGAAGTGAAGTCCAGCATGGGGTCAAACCCCCTCACATTCCTCCTCCTGTCAGGCCCATCGCTATGGCAAACACAGTTAGGGGCTTCTTGCAATGGGGGTAGTATAAAGTTCTCTAGAATACCTGTAGAAAGCTAAATGTTAGCATTCCTGTTCATTGCTATGTCATTTGAAATCTGTCATCGTTACAAATGGGGACTCAGTTCTACAGGCAGATATTTTTGAGCCAATCAACTAACCAGTAAATAACCAGCTTTCCTGTAGCTCAGTGGTAAGAGCATGGAGTTAACGTGTGTTCGATCCCAGGGGATTGCACATACTTAGAAACAAAATGTATAGGATAATGCAATATAAGTCACTTTGGATAAAAGCGTCTGCCAAATGCATAAATGTAAATGTAAATTTGGGCTATGCCCACCTTATCAGAAGCTCTGCCCACCCTGCCTCCACCCGGAGCAAATTCTTTAGGAGTCGGCTAATCAACACCTTACCTCAACTCAACCCCTAACATCACAGCCGCAAAGGCTATTCTAAAAATGCTAGTTTCAGGAGGTGGCAAAGCAATGATAAATGGCTCCCTTAACCCCGCCCCTAAACCTAACGTCACAGGGGAAAAGTCATATCATAACAAAAAATGCGAATAAGATCATAGGAAATAGGAATTCACACGAATGAGCCACCTTGTAAAATAGGTATGACTTCCCATCAGATTGCGTTGATATATATTTATACATATGAAAGATATCGCGTATTAAAGTACTTTTGATGGAAAGTCGTGCTGGGTGACACGCAAGAATTGCGTGCTGACTGACACGAAAAAAGGGGGAAATTCGTGTTGATGAACACGAATTAATAGATTACGGTTCGTGACAATTTCACGAATTCCCGTGAGACTGTGTTGAAACGTTACATCTGCATCATAAAAACCGGTTAGAATCAGTGCATTCTCTCCCTTCAGATAAATGTACGCATGAAAGGAGTTGCGTGAAAATAAAGTGCATTCTCATGTGTTTCTGAACTTCTGTTCAAATTTGTTAAATCTGTAAAGCGCTAATTTGACAGCCAAATGACACCACACTGCTTCTGCATTGTAAACTCGGACAGATATCTTACGTTTTTAAAATCAATGAAACGCGCACCGTGTAGTACTGATGGTGCACGTCAGACAAGTTCATTAATTTTCGTGTAAAAGCCGCGACAATGCTGATCCACGAGAAAGACAACGGAGCTCAGAATTATAAAATAGCGGTGTGTTCTGCAACACACTGAGAAGCGGAAGAGAAAAAAAGAATGACACTTAATAAAACGGCCTGATTTTACAACAGAAAGCATAAAATCTGCACTAATTTCTTTCACATCCAGAGACAACCCCTACCTCCACTAGAATAGTCTGTTAATGTGCCATTAACCAGGGTCAGTCATCTCATTGAAGCCTTAATAAAAACTAAGGTTCAAATAAATGTTTAATTGTCCATCTCACAGTAAAATGAAAATGTTTGATGCTCCAAATCCCTTAAAATAATCAAGCAATCTATATTAAAAACAAAAGCAATACACAGAAAAGTATTTAGCCTATGTGCAACAATAAAATAATAGTCCTAATGTAATGTTTTAAAATAACATTGCTGTGACAATAGGGTTGTTTCTATTTAAATAGCTCCGTTTACACATTTAGGGGGTCCCTGCTCCATGCATATCTCATCTAAGGGGTCCTTGCCCCGAAAAACGTTGAAGACCCCTGATCTAGTGCTATAATATAATAGTAATATTTTAGATGCATGAATGAATGATTGAATAAATAATTGTTTCCACAATTAAGAGACCATTCCAAATTTTCATTTAATGAGCATTTCTAGATGTATTGTGGCCACTCTGTCCAGTGAATGTTGTTGAATTTCAACGAAATCAAACCTCAGGAGTGACAATAAAGTCAACCAACAGCAATGTGAAAGACTGACAGCATGACAAGACACATGAAGCCTGTAATAAAAATCAAGGTTATCACAAAATAATTTTGAACTTATCCATGTACAAATATTACTGTTGTATTGCTTAAAAGTGAATATGAATTTGTTTTCTTTGCAGTATTTGAGGTCTAAAAAAATATACAGAGCATCTTTTCTGTTATTTTGACCTTCTCCAGTTTTAATTTTCTGCAAATAAATGTAAATGCAAATAGAAACAATATTTTTATTTCATTTGTTATTCAGTTTAGGTTAACATTATCCTACACTTTTCCCCTCAGACTCACACAGACACACATATACAAAATCTGTCTATTTTTAGTGAAACAAAATAAAGAACAGGGTAGCAGCTTTGTAAGTAATATAATGCGATATGCCATTTGGGAATATGTGTTTTCTTTAAAAATGAGGAAGTATGTTTGTAACAGCATCCTAAGCTTCAGACAGACAAGCAGGAAGCAGAGGGAATGATACTCTCCTGTTCTCTCAGGAAATATAACTGGAAGTTCCTCAGACACATCCTTCTCGCCTCTTTTCTCTTTCCCAGGATGCACTGCACACGGAACAACCAGGAAATGTCTTTCAACTTTTCAGACTGACCTCATCGCGGGAATTTCGGCCGACAGAAGACTGAGGTCAACGTTAGCATGACCTAATTACATCGGCATAACTGTAAGTATAACTGGCGGAAATTTGAGCGAAATGGTCCAGCATAACTTTGTCACGTTACTTGTTGAAGTTAAAAATGAAAACAGATGCCTTAGAGCTCGCTGAACTGTTGTGAGGTTATGAGGTAGCCTCCAATGTTATTTTGCTCTGAAACACATATATACACATGTAAAAGAACCACGGGAAGCTAATAGACAGAAACAGGAAATGAGAAATCTGGGAGATAATAATATCAAAAAGACATCCTAATGCAGAAGAGACATGAGATGTAAATCGGCCTTCCTCAAAAAGAAGCCAGATCTCAGGTCAAAGGCCTAGCACTGAGAGGTCAGATCAGCAGTTCATCACACTACAATGACCATAGCAAAATGCCTCATCTTTTACTTATATGGACAACTTCTTAAAGGGGTTATATGACACGGCTAAAACGAACATTATGGTTTGTTTTAGATGTAATGCAATGTGTATACACCATTTAAAGTTTAAAAAACGCTGTATTTTCCACATACCGTGCATGTTTGTATCTCCTCTTTGCACCGCCTCTCTGAGACACGCAGATTTTTTACAAAGCTCAAAGCTCTGAAAAGCGAGGTGTGATTGGCCAGTTAACCAGTGCGTAGTGATTGGTAGAATACTGCAAGTGTGTGACGGAAATGTAACGCCTCTTACCATATTTGGAACATCAGGTTCCTCTTCAATTGTACTGACAGGTACGCCCACCTTACTTGCGTATACATTTGGGCGGTCTTAGTCAACTCATACCATGAAATGACGTAGATTTGTGGGGGTGTGGTTACACGAGGCGTTTCAGGCAGGTCTGGGTGAGCATTCGCTTTTAGATAGAATGCATCTTTTGTTCCCACACTTTCATTTGTGCCATTTTACGTATCTAATACATGCATGGACAACTTATAACACACCAAAGACACAGAAAAACACGTATTCGTGCCATATGACCCCTTTAAAAAAGCTAAAATACTGATTAAATTTCCCAAGCAAAATGCAAAGACAATTAATGTTACAGTGTAAGTTAACTATTATGTTGATTTTCTTGAAAGGCATAAATACTGACTCATTGACGCTTTCAAAACATTATGACACAACAAAAATTGACTGAAGCAATGGTGTGGATTTGGTGTGGGGCAATTTGTTTGTCTGAACAATGATGGATAGGAAGTGTGTGTAGGGTAATGTCTTGTTGCAATTCTGTTTTGGGGCGATTACAGCATATTTGTTGTAGCCATATCTTGAATATCTTGTCCTTTTTATTTTCTGTCAATTTCTTGTTGATCTAAATTACTTCCCAGTCACATCTGTGACCAGAAAAGCAAGAGCAAAAAGCAAATTCTCCCTTAACAAGATAGTCTTGCTAAGTGAGTCATTTTCAGCCCTTCATCTCTCCTCTCACTATAGTGAGTCACCTGTCTGTGATTCAGTTGAACCCATCATTAAGGTCCATTAAAAACACGGCTGTGAGAGCTGCATCTGGACCCACGTCTTTTCCTCCTCCCCTCGCTGTCTCACATTGTCTCTCTCCTGTAGCCTGTCGTTTCTCGGCCCACGCTTCCTACGCATCCCTCCATCTTCACCTCACCTGTCTGGGGAGAAGAAAATAGAAAGATAAAAAGGTTTTGTTATGCAGTACATTTGGAGAATAAAAAACCACAGGTGCTGGGTGTGAATCCATTTTGGGTATGTCAAGGTCTAGCGACATCCTTGAGCTTTGAGATGTTCTTTACATAAAACTGAGATGTTCTGCGTGTAATAAATTGCATTATCGTAACTCTATCTCACAAAGAACCTGAGAAAAAGATCAAACGATATTAGAAGGTAATTATCAAAACAGTATGAAGAAAGATCACAGCAGAAATATTCGATCCACACATACACATGCACAAACAACATAACAAGACAGAAACAACTAGATTTTTATATTTTCTGATGAAATGTGAGGGGATTGCCTGTACAAAACACAATGCCAGGACTTTGCCTATGCTGTGGTTGCTAAGGTATTCCTATTGTGTTGCTTTTTGGTTGCTAGGGTGCTAGTGGTTGCATTTTGGCCCCAATATGGTACGGTTTCCTCCTTTAAAGGGATGGCTCACATAAAAATAAAATTCTGTGACCATTTATTTATGCTCATGTTATACATAACATGTATATGACTCTTTCTTCTGTATGTGGAACACAAAAGAAGATATTTTCAGAAATGTCTCAGTGGTTTTGTGTCCACACAAAGGAAGTCAATGGAGGCCAGTGTTGTTTGGTCACCAACATTCTTCAAAATATCTTCTTTTGTGTTCTGCAGAAGAAGGAACGTCATTCAGGTTTAGAATGACACGGAATGTATTCGAATTTTCATTTTTGGGTGAACTTTCACTTTAATGTAAGTCTAAAGGATTTTAACGCCCACCATGTGTTATAATAAAAATGACTGTCTATACTTTTTCTTAAGAAACGTTATTCTCTGAAGTTTTTCAATTTATGGTTGAGGATTAAAAAAAATCTCCAAGCGTAAGCAAAAGCTGGTCCAAGCTTAGCAAGCATTTACTAATGATGTCTGACAGACACAAATCATAGTGCAATATCATTTTGTGAGTACCAAGAGGTGAACAACTAATTTTCATCCTTCCTTCTCACTGCATTACCCAGAATCCCTCTGAATGCAGCAACACTTCAAACCCTAATTTTTACACTCGTTATTTTATACATTGAGTAATTGGTGTAATTAAAAATGCAATTAACCATGTGTTCATTTAAACCTTATTTTCACAATTGTGAGGATAAAACTGGCATTATTTTACAGTTACAGTCAAGTTACAGACAGGAGCTTTAACACATCCCCCTCTTGTGCCAGGCAGGGATGCAGTGCACATTAACGCCATGTGCACCATGCCCTTTAGTGCCAAGCATGACTGCACACCATACGACACAGCAGTTTCTGCTGAAAACACACACTGTATGTTCACAGAAACCATGGTAACGATTACTGTACCATCTGGAAGTTGATTAACATTAGTTCACTGACCCGCATTTGACATTTTGCACCCATGTTGCTGTGACAGAGATGTCAAATTCTCATAGAGTCAAGCTTGACTGCACATAGGATCACAACATCATTATTACAGATGACAGGTCAGCTTGTGTGTGTGTGCTACATATGAAAACAGGCAAAAATACTTTGACACACAGTTATCTATAGGAATGTTAGCTTAATGGCATTATCTTGTATTAGCATACATGCTGTTCAGAGGATTTAGTATTGGAGTGGTTTGCAATACTGTAGAGTTTGCATTGATGTAATTTTATGAGAAATGGTGCACATTAGATACAACATGAAGAAAATACTGTAGTGTGCTGTAGTCTTTACTATAGTCTTCAGTTATAGGCTACTATAAATAAACTGTAGTACAATTCCTAGATACTATAGTGTTTTTGAATTAGTATTTACTACAGCATACCAATTCACTGCAGTAACAAAGTTTAGTAATTACTATAGTACAGTATATTACAATTAACTACAATTTACTATAGTAAATACTAATGTATACTGTAGTATTTGTTGTGGGATGTACTGACCCTAGTAATGTGCTGTTATGTTAGCATTCAATGTACCACAACATAAGGAACAGCAGGGGGCGCACTCACCTCTAGATTCTCTCACAGTCTGCAACCAGAAACATTACAGCAAAATGAGTAAAAATAGCCACATACAATTATTTGAAATATGGCTTTAATTTATATGCCGGATGTGTCATTTTATTAAAGTATGTATTTTTTAGGGCCTACTTTGGTTTATGGAGTGTCCAACAACAAGTTTATGTACATAGGCCGGTGTAAACCAACCCGTTCTCACTCCCGGCTCTTCACATATTGACGCAAGTTCTGCTCCCCTCTGCGTCACTTTTTAACGCGCAGAGTAGGCTACCCCTTTGGCGTCCTAGTTCGACGAGCGGGGAACTGCACTGCTGTTCGCTAAATGATCCAGAGATGCGTGCAATTCTTCGCATTTCATAATTATTTGTGTTTTTTATATTTTGGAGCACCTACCCCCACCCTAAACCTAACCACTCAACCATATAAAACACAACACGTGAATAAAAGTACAGTCACAGGTATTTATTGCAAAGACAACGTTAAAGTATTACAAACCACTCGTGTCGCAGTACTTTTTGCACGAAAACCGTACACTTAATATGAAGATGCCGTGTCCGTGAATGCACGCAGTTCATTCAAAAACAAACCGGAACCTAGATGCAGTTGGCTGAACTTAGCTCGCCGGACCCAATAATACCATTTCACGTGCAAAGCCAACGAAATGACGTGACCGGTCACGAGACACAGGAGAGACAATGGCATCGAAGTGACGTAACTCTTCTTCTGGCGGCAATTTTTGAACGAGCTCTGTTGTTCCTCGTACAAATCGATCGTTTCGCGTAACTTGGTACCCATGGAATATCTGTATTTTAGAAACAACACTGTTGTATCTTGTGTTTTATATTACGATAAATAAACTGTTTAATTACTTGCTCAAACTGCCTGAATAGCGGCATGTAAACACGATTATCCTGTCCGTTAAACTTAAATCAAACCCCGAAACATCATCATTGCAAATTATATCCAATATACAATTTCATAATGACGGTAAAAACACATCAAAAAATGACGGCAAAGGGGTAACACTGCGCGTTAAAAAGTGACGCCGAGGGGCGCTGACCAAGCGTCAATATGTGACGAGCGGGGAGTGAGAATGTGTTGGTAAAAACACTTTCATTTTCTAATAATAGGCAGTTATTATTACCTTACTTCTTGACTGACTCTCAATTGATTCGTTCGGTATTCATCGGTCTAATCCCCTCCTTTCTGTCAGCCTACTCTGATCTGATTGGTCGGATAGTCTAGTCTGCTGTGATCGGTCTACCGCTTACAGTGTAGCAAATGGAACGTAGGCGGGCATTACACCGAGTGACGCAAAATTACACCAAACTGAAATTAGAACGACAGAAGTATGATTTACAGTCGACTCCTTTTTTCCCAAGCCAATAACTTTGTTATTCGTTCAACATTCGGCTTTACAATTTGGCAGACTGCTTACATTCACCCACAGCAACATTACACACTGCATGACATGTAATTTTAAGGACATTGTAATAGTTAATCTTTAATGTATTTTCTCTAATCCCAGAGTTTTTTTGTGCATACGCACATTTACAGCTTTGTCCGTATGCAATGTTTTAGTATGGAATCAACGCAAGTCTTCATACATGAGGCCCTTGGTACTTTTTAACCACACACGAGTAAAAAAATTATGACAGAATTTTTATTTTAGTTTTGGGTGAACTATTCCTGAACTAAGCAATAAAGCAGATCTGCTAGTAAGGCTACAGACTATTAGATTACTCCATCACTTTTTCACAGTTTCAGCTTCTCATTATCGAAAAATAAATATATTTAGATCGATGGGGACAGGTGAAGTGTGGGATATCATGTATATGTGAAGCCAAGCACACAACTAAAGGAGTGAAGCCCAGGGGCGCAGATGGGATTTATTAAGTGGGGGGGACCAAGCTGTCAGCAAATGATTTCAACTCAGTTAGTTATTTTGCGTAATTTGGGCTTTAACTAGTGCTCAAGTAGTTACTTTGCGTAAATTGGGCTAATGGTTTGCACTAAAAAGCCATTGGAGGATTCTTATTTGAAATCATGGACAAACAACAATGAACAAAGGCTATCAACACTAGCAATGCATGATCAAGTCCAGATAAATTTTCAGATTTATTTATCCAACCATTCTTTGTGTTAATTCGCTGTTTGCCTCTGTCCACTCACCTAATTGCATAGTCATGCTCTCCACATTTTGCTGTGTTTGCTAAGTGCAAAAGACTAGCTATACAAATAAATAACAAAACTAATCTGCCACATCTGGGAAAAGTCAACAGGCATAGGACATTAACATTGTTTGGTTTTTGAAAAACGAGGTGATTGTTTCTTGTCTCTTCATTGCCTTTATGTGGCAGTTATGCAGTCCATTTTTTTCAGTCCAGAAAAATCACCAGCTCAGTCATCGACGATGGCATTTGATCACTATGGTTACCGCTATTAAGGCACAATTGAGGCAGCTAACAGCTCCTCTGAAGCAGTGACTAGTTGAATCTGTGATTAGTTGAAAATGCAAAGATTAAGACATGTTTGCAGAGCAACAACTTTTTGTCCTGTAGGGGGAAGGGAAGTGCACACAGGAGGGTGACTGTAACTGTAGTAGGCTACTGGTATCAGTAAGGCTGCTGGAGGTGAAGCTAACTATGTTTTCATCATAACAACAGCAGAGTGTCTTTTCTAATGATCAGTCCATGTGCCCAGACTCAATATAACAACCGCTCTTTGTTTGTGGTGAGCGAGACTGCCTTAACACATCCTGAAACATATTCATTGTAATCGATGACAGCTTTTTTCTGCTCAAGTTCCTGTAATTGTTCAGAACAGTGGCATCTTTCAGAACAAAGCATTAACAGTGTGCCACTAAAAATTTACCCATGCAAGAAAGCATCAAAACTGAGGGCATTTCAAGCATTCTGTGCCAATACCCATGGGTTTGTTGCATATGGGAGAACAAGACTGGGTTGGGGAGAAGGCCTGCTCATGGCCCATGTCCTCCCCTCCCACTATTTCACAATAATTACTGTTCTTTCAATCCTCTTAAACACATTCTTAATTACCCCCCAAAAAACCTGCCTGCTGCTGCACTCCACCACCCCCAAAGTCACTCACTCCACAACACAATATACCATTCTTATGGTCCTAATGTTTTTTGGTAACACTTTACAATAATGTTTTTTTTTAGCATTATTTAATGTATTAGCTATGAACTAACAATATACAATACTTCTACAACATTTATTAATCTCTGTTTATGTTAATTTTAGCATGTACTAATACATTTTCAAATCAAATGTTATTAGTTAACTAACATGAATTACTGTATTTACATTAACTAACATTAACAAAGCTCATTAAATGCTAAAAAACGACATTGCTTATTGTTAATTCATGCTAGCCAATGCATTTACTATGTACAAATACAACATTGTCATGTGATACTTTTTTATTTCACTTTTACATGTAGTCATATGAAGGTCCATGCCTTCATTTTCTATTTTTTCATATGTTTTATATATGGATTTATATGTATGTATGTATTTATTTTATTTATTTATTTAATTATTTTACTCCTTTTTCCCCCCGACCCCGACTTTTGGCTCGCAAAATGACAGCAGTCATAAAAAATCATAACAATATTAAACACTTTTTAAACTCAGATAATCGAAATAAAAAGTCTAACAAATTGTATTACTGCATCCAATCTATAAATTTGTCAAATTATGAAGAAAGTGTACAAATGCTGTTCAATTGTCTTCCATGTGATAAGAAGCAGAAGTTCAGAATGTCTTAACATCATTGATCCGTGTTAGCAGAAGTGGGAGAATTTCAATTCTGAGTGCTTATAAATGTGAGCTTTGTCAGTCTTTTGTAGCACACCATTTTACACATATTCATAAGACAAAGCAAACATGAATTTCATGAGGACTTAAATTGCATTTTTGTCAGAGCTCAAACTTTTGTTTGTTTGGTGACGGAGATCTTGGCAGTGCATGCTTGGCGGACATGTATTTGGCGCTATGCATAATTTATGGCTTGTGTCTGCTGGTAAAGGAAAAAATAAAAGAGGAAACATTACAACAAAGCGCTTTTTATTCCTGCCAGTCATGAGACTGTGTAGCCTTGACACAACATATTGTGGAAGAAGTGTTCAGCTCCACTGGCAGCATTCACACCCAAAGTATGCTGTTAGTGTTTTACTAAGTGGAGGAAATCATTAATGGTTTATGATTTAATGATCAACACTTTGATCTCTGTTTCCATGAGACTGACCAGAACACGTTCCAGTGTGTCCGTCAGTTGTAGTATTACTGAGGGTGTATTTTGCTAGTTATGCAGTTTCCTGATGCATAAGCCCAAAAATGGGGGCAGGGATGCGTAAACTGGAGACGGCTGCACTTCTTACCGTCAACCAAACATAACATTTAACATAGCATTTAACCCATCCAGTGTGAACACGCACTGCAAGTAGTGAACACACACACCCAGTGCAGTGGGCAGCTATCACTGCAGCGCCCGGGGAGCAAACGGGCACATCAGTCGCTGCCTGCTGGCTCTGGGAATCTGAACCGGTGACCTTCTGGTTACGAGTCCGACTCTCTAACCACTAGGCCACAACTGCCCCCACACAAATACATGCTGTTTCTAATACCAACACCCAAGATGTTTCTTAGAGGCCTGACTGTTAACTGAATAACCACAACATGCGAGCCTATCCCAAAGGTCAAAGTTCATAGTCATAAACATGTCATAAGTTTAACAGCCAAGAACAGATGAAAGCCATGTCACTTACAAAAGCAGTCTATACACTGCAAAGAGTTTTACAAAGACCAAAAAAATACTTAAATGATCAAATCAAAAAGCTCAGATACAGTAGATTTAACACCATGCCATCTAGTCTTCATGGCTCACTCAGTCGCTTGACCTGAAGTTGTGTCTGAGGTCACTGGGGGTGGTCAAAACGGGTGCTGCGAAGCACAGCAACACTGCAAAAAACGACATTCTTCCTAAGCATTTTTCTCTTGATTTCTGTCAAAATATTTAAAACTTCTTAAATTACGATACATTTACATAACAAGAAATTGACCCAAGATATTTAGTCTAGTTTTATGAAAGAAAAATATATAAACTAGGTAAGTTTATGCTTAAAACAAAATTGTACATTAAATCTACAGTAAATTACTGGCAAACCTGCTGCGAAATTACAGCAAAGTTTTACAGTGTGTTGAAAAGCAGGTTCATCTTATCTGATCTACAGTATATACTGTATTTTTACTGTATGTGTCTATTGCTTTTACACTATTTGTGGCATTCCCTTCTGAACTTTAGGACAAGCATTCAGGACAATGTTGAAACTTTAATAAATCATAACCGAGAGCTCCATTAGGTCTCTTGAGCTACAGAAGCATCCTCTGAGCGATACGATTTTCCCATGGGATAAAAGTGAAAGCCGAAACCGTCAGCAGACGTACAGGAACGTTACAGAGATCATCTAGTTTCATTAACACCAGAGAAACAGGGACCTGCATTGCTGTATCAGACATAAGATACAAATTGATACCATCTCATCTGTGCTGTGATGCCACAGGGATTATCGTGTAAAGCTCAGTGTTATCAGAGCTCTCCTTTTCAGCGCCGTGATCCTGCTGGCGCGATTCATTATTTTATTTATAGTGGTGCTTTGTTGAAATGAGCGTGTGGGAGGGTTTGATCTCTAAGCCACGGTTCTGAATGCTTGAGAGGAACAGCCTCTGATGAGTGTGGAGAAGCGAGAGAAGTTCTCTGCCTCAACGCATCATGGCATGACAGTTACAGAGGAGGAATCTCAGGGGTGAGAAATAGATCATGTTTGAGAACGAGTACATAAGAAAGAATGAGTGAATCTCAAAGGGCAGGTGTGTTTGCTTTAAAGGGTTGTTGAATAAGTTTCAAGCTGTGTGTACTGAACGTGAATTTGCTGCATGGCATGACACATTTACAGTATTTAAGAACATACAGTACCATGTAATAATTGTACAAACACAAAGAGGGAAAGAATGAAAAAAAAACATTTTGACATCACTGTTTGACCCACATACTGCACGTCCAATGTAAACAAGCAAACTCAAAAAGATTGTATTATGTAGTGACACAAAGTATATTAACTATCAGTTTAAAAAATAAAAAAACCAAGCAATGCTTAAAGGAAAACAGGATGTCATGATAACATCACTTCCTCCTTGATAGCCATGTGGTGGGGCAGTAATGAAGTGTGACTGTGGGAAATCACTCCAGAAAGAACATTACAGATAAACAACGTGAAAAAACATGTACTTGTACTTTACATCACTACCCAGTATTCTGAATCGCTGCAGTCTTCCCAAATGTGTCTGGGTGTTTGCTAACAAACACAAGCTCAGTTGTAAACCTTTATGGCAGCGCTCCTGCATTCCCAGGATTTCCCTTCTTCAGCTTCTCTTAATTGCACCTTTAAATTCCTTCCCTCCCATTCAAACTGCCGATGACCCCCTCAAATCTGCCCATTTGCCACAACAGCAGATAAGCAATGTTTTTTTAGTTGAATATCTCTATGTGTCAAAATATCTAAGTTTAAGTGCTTCAACCTTATGGCCAGTCCGTACAATCAAACCGGGGACTTTTTTCCCCAATAATTACAAGCAGAAATTACATCTCATTAGCAAAATCCCATGAGCTATCAGCAAACTGCACAGAGATAGAGGTTGCTAGAGGTTTTTTACCAGTTCACACACATGCATTCACAAATAAACAAGCCGTATTTAATTATCACACTGTATAAAGTGCAACACTTTAGTGTAGTATCCTGTGAAATCGGATTAAAAGTTGTTTGCAAAAACCAAGCAAACAAATTATTAAGGTGGCTTTAGTGAATTAAGTCATTTCTAATACCCCCACAGTAGAGTAAGCACAGGTGTATTTCATCACATTAATGATGACATGGCCCAGGTTGCATTCTCTCTACACAATTTTCAACAAAAATGGAAAACATTTTATTCGTTTAAGCTGTTCATTTACATGACAAATGTTTTAGGGGGCCTGAAAACGCAAACTTTTAAAAACAAAGTGCAAGTTTTTCAAAATGACATGTGTAAATTACATAAATGCAAATTTGTAAAAACTGCAATGTCATGCACATGCATATTGCATGCTCAGCCTATAGAGTCCTACAGGGATGGCGTCCTTTTGTAGTCAAACCCCGGAAGTGAGTTAGCATTTTAGCATTTCAGGTTCCATCGCCTCAAAGTCTTTGGCTTTTTTTGTAGAGGTTTTCTCTGTGGTAAGCAAAACCTCTAAACATTTTCACGTCATAATCTGTGAGATAAAACACACAGCAGTTATAAACCGCTCATGATTTTTTTAAAGCTTTATTGTGTCTTAAAAACGTTAATACAACATGGACACAAATCTCTTTGTGGATGGGGATTCACTCACGGAGTAATTACTTACCAGGAAACACATTTTTATTAAAGTTTGAAAGAGTTGTCGGAGGCTTGGTGGTGGTGACGTTGATATCGAGCGACCATATAGTGTGTTTATAGCATCATGTTAGCGTTGTACTTCTGGCGATTGCATTTAGGCTTCAAAAGTAACAAATGCTGTGTTCATTTGTAAAGATGATCTTGACAGACAAAATGTGTAAACATAAATCTTTGTTAATCACAGAGCTTATTTTTAAAGAGTACATAACATGAGATCACGATAATTACATATCATGCAGTGTGTAATGTTGCCGTGTTTGAAAGTAAGCAGTCTGCCAAGTTGTAAATCCGAAGGTGAATGAATAACAAAGTTATTGGCTTGGAAAAAAGGGAGTCGACTCTGAATCATGCAAACGAGTCATCCCTTGTCCGATTAGCGACCCGCCGTGGATTTACATCACTACATATAGTCCCCGCCTACGTTTTGCTAGGACTGCACGTGAAAACTTCACTCTTCTCCCCCAAACACTGTAGCTCATGAGCCTCGTCCGCTGTAGACCAATCACAGCAGACTCGACCATCTGACCAATCACATCAGAGTAGGCTAGCAGAAAGGAGGGGATTAGACAGATGAATCGCGGAACGAATCATTTGAGAGTCAGTCAAGAAGTAAGGTAAGAATTACTGCCTTTTATTACGAAATAAGTGTTTTTAAACGTTCCATGTACATAAACTTGTTGTTGGACACTCCATAAACCAAAGTAGGACCTTAAAAATCCCTAGTTATGTACTCTTTAACTATCCTTCAGGTCTATGGGAAAAATCCATAAGCTTTTGGCCAAGAGAACCGGTGCGGCGTTGATTTACAAAAATATGTCATCCCTTTGGCACTCTATTGGCATGCAATAGCAGGCTACTTGACAACAACACTGTGTTTCTTTAAAAAGTCACATCGCCAACTACTGGCCTGGCACGCATAGTACAGCATTTTTTTGTCATTTTTTGTGGATTTGTGTAAATGGTTTTGACAATATTGTCATCCGCACATGAATCTTTTCAAAAACGTGAATTAAAAATGTTACCGTTTTTCGAATCTTGTTGTTGTGTAAACATGCCCTAAGCGTAACAGCAAAAAGTGTGTCTTGCATTTTGAACAGCATATTTTTAGCACTTTCTTATAATCTTATAATGTTTTACTTAAAAAGTATGCTAGTTCCTTTTTTAATAATTGCCACTGGATTTGATATAGTTATCTAACGCAGTAGCAATCAAACATTTCATAAGAGTTATATGTACAGGTAGGTCGACTTTTAGAGTCATTGTAAGGTAAAAGCCTTTTTGTCCTTCTGTCTTCTAAATTGTGTTGTTTAAATCATTAGAATTATACTGAATGGCTTCATTTTTGCAAGTCATCCACAAATGTGTTCAATACTGGTTGTAAAGTGCATTCCTCAGCACCTCACTTAAGAACGATCGCTTTACCCAACAGCACAGCTTTAATTTTTACAGCATTTAGCATTTTTATAGACCTGTGTTTTTTCTCATTCGATTTAAAGACAGAAAAAAGGCTGAGATAATGAGACAGAAATGTGATAGACTGTGGGAGAGAGAGGACTTTAGTCTCTGATGCTCTTTATCTGTGACGCTAACGTTGAAATACTGTTCACATATTAACAGGAAACTCGGGTCATTAAGGTAATTATGAGCCTGCTGAGAATGTGACGTGAGGGAGGGAGAGATATAAAGAAAAAAAGAGAGAGAGAGAGGAAGTAGCAGAGGTGAGATATGCAGTAATAGAGAATCTAACAGTGAAATTTAATAGGATATAACCTGTCCTGAACCAAACATTTGTTTCAATATCTGACAGTGTGTGTTTATGTATGTGCTGTAGATGTGAGTCACAGCCAGATTACAGCTGTATGAATTACTCACAGTGTGTGACCTCTTCTCCTTCTATCACTCCAAAGGAGCTTATACAACAACATTCAAACAAGGTTTGGGTTGTACACTCTTAAAAATAAAGGTGCTTTAAAGGTTCTTCACAGCAATGCCATAGAAGAACCCTTTTTGGTTCCACAAAGAACCATCTCTTTCTTACCTTTTTTCGCCACAAAGAACCTTTTGTGAAACAGAAAGGTTCTTCAGATGTTAAAGGTTCTTTATGGAACCAAAAGGTTCTTCTACGGCATCGAAGAACCTTTTGAAGCACCTTTTTTAAGAGTGTATACTGATTTCAATGTTACAGTATGAAACTCACAGTACATTTGCAGACGTTCACAAGATATACTAAAGTCAGATCGCAGCCAAACATGAAATGATTTAAATCTATGGGTTCACACTTACAAAAGTACAAGCTATTCAACCTTAAAGGAGCAACGTGGACATTTTAGCGGCATCTAGTGGTGAGTCTGTGAATTGCATCCAATGGCTCACTCCAACGCTTGCCCCTCTCTTTCGAAGCACAATGTGGCTCTCACAGGACAAAGATGATGTCATTTTTTCGCTTCTTTGCTTAAGGAGACCATGTATTTTCGAAACATGCTCTGTAGAGCAGTTTGTCCGTTTAGGGCTACTGTAGAAACAACATGGTGAATTCCATGCAAGGGGGTCCGCAGATAGAAATGGCTCATTCTAAGGTAATAAAAACACAACGCTTCATTATGTAAGGTGTTTATACAACTCTGAAGATATAGTTATGTATATTGCATTTCTGTCAATAGATCCTCCAAAAAATTGCAGCACCTTTAATATTGTTTTTTTACCCATGAATGTGTACAATGATAAAAACGAAATAGTATTATTAATCCTTATATCCGTATTAAAGGAATAATTCACACAAAAATAAAACATTCTGCCATCATTTAAGCACCCTCATGTTCAAAACCTCTATATGACTATTTCTTCTATGGAACACAAAAGAAGATATTTTGAGAAATGTTGTTTCGTGTCCATACAATGGAAGTCAATAGGGGTTAATGCTGTTTGGTTATAAAGGTTCTTTAAAATATTTTCTTTTGTGATGTGTAGAAGAAAATAAATCATACAGGTTTGCAATTATATGAGGATGAAATATTTTTTTTCTGGGTAAACTATCCCTTTAAGTGATGCATCAGAATCAGGTAGTACTGCTTAGAGCAGTTACATTTTAATGCAAAATGATGGTTACTGTATTTCTCAGTTTTGTGCCTTTCTATCTTCCTCTATTTCAGAGTAAGGAGGCAGAGATGAAAGACGCTCCTCTGTTGAATACAGACAGTGATGACGCAGAGTCCAGGTAGGGGCCGAATGCAGCTGTCCAGGAGACAGACTGATTTATCAAACAAGAATCTCTTTATCCAGCTCAGAGATTGACTATCAGCACTGGTGCAATGGGGCCAGAGGCCTCGCCCATCAACACACACACACACACGCACGCACACACACACACACACACACACACACAACTAAATTCAAGGCTTCACTCGGAATACCCTAAGGCTGTTTATTATAGCGGCTGATGGTGAGAGGAGTCAGGGACATTCAGACCCCGAGATCAGTTGAGTTGAGTCTGTGAAGTAATCAGACAAGTCAGATTAAGATGAAGGTGAAGTTTCTTTAAAGTCTTTTAAAGCAAACAGTGGACTCTTGGGAATATATATCTAATCTATCTTCAGAGCTGCACGCACAATAAAAAATATTAACACATTCACACACACAAAGCGTCTAGTATCTCAATATTTCCTGCAGGGCAGAAGGTATTTTTTTACAAAGCTGACAGGTAAATTAGAGAAATAATCATGAGGCCCATTCCTGAAAAACCTGTTTTGTCAGCATAAATTCTTTGCGGTATCACACATACACACATGGCTGCCGTAAGGGCCTCATAATAGGTGCTGTTACTACTCTTACCTGAAGCTTCACATCACATGAAATATTAAGTAAACCCATACTTCATAAAAAAAGAGTATCAGGTACACATCAGGAAAGATGTTTTAATCAGCTCAAAATGGATGCTGGACCATGGCTTAATGTTCTACCTCGAACTCCCACCTTTGCACTTTGTTAAGACCATTGTATTGAAAGTAACTTTTGACGATGATTTCTGTCATTTCTTTTTCATTTCAGTTTTCAGTTTCAATGACTTTCTTCATCTGTAATAATGTGACTGAAACAGTTGAACAAATTGATCACTGCAGGTAGTTTTGGCACTTGGGATTTTACTTACAAAACTCATTAAAATTCAGTTTTCAATTTTAGTGGATTGACATTTTTTACAAAGTTCTCTGGAATACTTGATTCTAATTGGTCAGTTGCAGGATTCAGTGTTAAAAGTATGTTTTCTTGGCAAGTAGACCTATTCATTTCGTTTTTATTTATGCATTTGGCAGACACTTTTATCCAAAGCGACTTAAATTGCATTATACATTTTGTTTCTGACTGGGATCGAACCCATGACCTTGGCATTGCTAGTACCATGCTCTAACCATTGAGCCACAGGAAAGCTATTCCCTGGCAATTACATGCAAAGGTTTTTACCACACTGATAGGTCAGATGTCCATATTTACTTTTTAAAGCATTTTTTGTTTGTTTTTAAAGCATAGCTTTTCATACATTCTCTTAATAATAAAGGTGCTTCAAAAGGTTCTTTGATGCCATAGAAGAACCGTTTTTGTTTAAATGCTTCCATAAAGAACCTTTAACATCCGAAGAACCTTTCTGTTTCACAAAAAGTTATTTGTGGTGAAAAAAGGTTCTTAGGATTATGAAAAAGTAAGAAAGAGATGGTTCTTTAAAGAACCTTTGACTGAATGGTTCTTTGTGGAACCAAAAATGTTTCTTCTATGGAATTGCTGTGAAGAACCTTTTAAGCACCTTTATTTTTAAGAGTGTAGTCGGGTAAGTAAATTGTCACATTGATAACGGCCATGTTCTTCAAAAATGGACATATAATATATATATATATATATATACTGTATATATATTGTGTTCTATATAATGAGTCATCCCTTCTCCATTTGTTGGGTATTATTGCTTCTGGTTTGCACATTTTAATTCACAGAAATCCTACAAATTATGTATCAAATTATGTATCAAAAATGTGTGTCCTTTTTCGTCACATCCACAACGCATGATTATTTCTCTCTTTTAAAATAGAAAACCCATTGAATCATTGATGGAAGTGTCCTTCATCTCTTTCTTCTCGTAATATAATAATTTGGACTCAAATCTACAGCGTCCATTTATTCATTTCATTAATAGCTTTGTAATAAGCAGAATAACGCTAAAACAGCTTGACATGAGCACAAAATACACCCTTTCAGGATGGTATATTTTACAGTAATCATCCTCTTTGGGCTTATTTTGCGATATGACCGGCTACTCAACATTATCCATTATTTATTAACTAACAAGGTTTGTCTCATTGAGATTTACAATATGAAAAAACAGCACATACACAGAGAAACATGAATCTGTATTAAAACACAATGCTCAGAGGGTTACAGATCTAAAGAGTCTATGCATTTACATATGTGTGTAGATTATTAACATCTGAGTAATGCGTGCCGTTTCATAGTTTCATTATAAACTTTGCCAGGCGCTGCATTCCAGCTCTAAACAACAGCAGAAACACACACACACAAACAAAGTTAGCACACGCATACAAACCTCTTCTCACATATGGCGAACGTTTCATAAAATCTAAATGGTATATCCAGCATAGAGCCATTAACCTCTTTTGTACAAATGAGAATGTCCTCTAATGACAGGCCTTCGAGGAACCAGCCCACTCACATGTGCGGCAGAGAACTGTACACATATTTGCTCACAAAAAACTCCAGATTTAGCCAACCCTTTTAACACTGGGAGAAGTGACGACATGGAAAGACTATAGTGAGATGGAATGCTGAATGTGCTTGTGGCAATTGTCCTCATGATCAGGGGTTAAATTGGACTGGAATGATCCTGAACTGAATTCTAGCACCTTGGATTCAAAAGAGGAAAGAATATTATTAGCTGTTTGTTTGTCAGTTCATTGCTTTTTCCATGTGCTCCAGTTTGCTTGATCCAGAACGCACATTCCATCGCTATTTTGTAAGTGTATTGCTTGTAAGTTCATTACGTTACGCATTACATTATGCAATACTTTTTCAGTGGCTCGCCTTCTCTATTCTGTAGTAATAAAGCATAAATTAAATATTATTTCAAAAATCTATAGGCACTAAAAACTGCTGTTAAAAATACAATCTGTCCTGAACACATCTCTGTGTCTAGTTAAAGACAACACATTTACTGTTACTTTTAACACAACCTTGTGTTGTGCCTTTTATTTATTTAACACAAAATCAAGACAAAATTATTCATAGTGTCTTCAAAAAACACCTTGTGTCAAAGTTACAAAAGATTTTCTAGCACCAAGAATCCTACTTGCCTGTATGTAATATTTCCAGTTCGTTTTCTTGCATTATGACCCTAAAAATGTGAAGGTTATATCTTGAGGTAATATCCTAAATCACCACACGTTTTAAGGGTTCCCCCTCCACTAAAATCTCAGTTAAACCCTGCGTATGATGGATCAGAGGACTGAATGTGAATGGGACATAGTGTGCTGGTTTGTATGTGGTGGAGTCGTGTGCTGTTCTCGCTCTCTTTTTCATTACTGCATGTTAGAATGCTGTTCCACTGCAATTAGCATCTTAGTCACACTGCGACAGTCTATTTTAGTCTCCATCCCCCGTTCTCCTGCTCTTCTCTCCATCCATCCATACATCCATCCATCTCTGTTCTGATGTCCTTCATTTTTAATAGCTCCCTTCTTTTTTTAAATTCCAAATCTCAGTTTATTTTCTTTATTGTAATCTCCTTCCCTTTCTTGTAGTAAACATTAGCCTTGAACTCTGAACTCTCATATTCTACACATCTTAACTGAACATTTAACATCACATATGCTTTGATTGGATGTTATGGTACAGCAGGTTCACATTCAGTATGGAGAGACAACTTGATTGTTACCTTGCACCTGTTACAGAAGGACACAATAATGTCCACTTAAAAACCTTAAGTTCTAAAATAAGTATTGCATCTCTTTTGGGTTTTATTAGATCTAAGCAGAAATGTAGGACCAATCAAAAAGTGGGGAGGAAGACACATGATAAATGCTATTGGTGTCTCATATTGCCACTTAAAAACTAAAACTTTAGAAATGTATCTATGTATAATGTATAATGTATAAACAGGCCTATAAAGTACATGTGTAGGCCTAAACGTTGAATATAAAATGCATTTTTTTTTTCAAATAAGATGAGATCAGCAAGCAACTACCTAGAAATGGACAGAATTAAATTGTCTAAGGACTTTTGTTAAAGGGATAGTTCACCCAAAAATTAAAATTCTTTCATCATTTACTCACGTTCATGTCATTCCAAGCATTTTTTACTTTTTTCTGCAGAACACAAAGAAGATATTTAGAAGAACGTCAGTAATCAAATACCATTGACCTCCATTGACTTCCACTGTATGGACACTTTTATGTTCCACAGAAGAGTCATATACAGGTTTTGAATGTCATGAGGGTATAGAAATGACAAAGTTCTCGGGTGAACTATCCCTTATGAAACGTTAGTTTGCGCATGCTTGCGGCACCTTATGGTTGTGTGTGTACGTGTAATACCAAAATCTGATCCCCACATGTTAACTGTGGAATGTCAAAATTCCAATAACATTTGGTTTCCATAACCGAGCTGACATAAGATGTAGCACACATTCAGTATCACAAGAACACTACGTTCCTTTAACACAAATAGTCTCACACAAACCACGGTTCATCCAAAACACTGAGTGGGCTGCGGATGAAATTTTCATTTTATGAATAGACAACAGGCTGTTGTGCAAGCTTATGTGTGTGCCTGCGATGAGCTGCAGTATAGAAAAAAGAAATCCCCGGTATACAAAAGGTCAGCCATGAAAACAAGTATTAACCTGACGATGATTGTAACTCACGTCCAGTGGCTGGTGTTGTCACGGTAACTGTACTGAGAGTCACTCATTGGAGAATTTACTATGTGTGCAGTTGACTCATCATCTGGTTTATGAGACAAATGGATGGTTTATGTTTGGTGCTGGGGGGTCAGGCCACACATAGGCCAGCCCTAATATTAAGGGTCAAAACCCGGTCTTTCTGGGTCAAGTTCTTGTTATCATCTACACACACAACTTCACGCATGAGGAGACAAACTTTGACACACTAGGCTAATATGTACACAAGCATACTTTTGTTGTTCTATCAAAGTGAGGACTTTTAATTGATTTCTATTGTTTTATATACCTATTGACACCTTATAGGGGTCTTGAGTCTTAGGACCGCACGGGGGCCGCAAGATAGTGACGGAAAAGCAGAAGAACTTAGAGAAAATTACAAATAAATAAGATCTCTAAAATAGTAAGAATAAATATTAAAAAGTAAATACATAAATTACAATATTTATCAATCAAATAAATATAAAATGTGATTAAAATCAGAAATCAGTTAGTTAATCTGTTAAAAAGATTTGGTTAAATTAAAAATGTATTCGTATATATATATAAATATTTACATTTAGTAATTTACTACTATAAATAAATAAAACAAATAAATAATTAATATATTTAACAGCACATTTTGATAGGGAAGATAAAAAAATATTAATCGAACTTAATCGAAATAAATACATGTATAATATTTTCAACTAGGAGTTTTATGTTTTCAGTGTTTAATGAATATTAAAGAAAGATGATGTTTTACATTGAATATGTTACATGAGGATAATCATACTTGGGGGTCTGTGGCATCTAAAAACATCATTGAAACATTGAAAACACCTGCCCTAACCCTCAAAAAAAATTATTAGCACTTTATTTAGCATATAAATTAAGTTGCTTTCCTCGTAGTTGCTGGTACGTGCAATGTATGTGAGTAAAGTTAAACTCTCTTTAAAGGGACAGTTTACCCCAAATAAAAATTCAGTCATCCTTAAGTTGTTCGAAACCTGTATTCATTTATTTGTTCTGTTGAACACAAAAGTAGATGTTTTGAAGAACATGGAAAACCAAACATTTCTGGGGCAGCGTTGACTACCATAGTAGTTTTTCCCCCTATGAAAGTCAATAGTGCCCCGGAACTGTTTGGTTCCAAACATTCTTCCAAATATCTTTCCTTGTGTTCAGCAGAACAATGAACTTTATACAGATTTGAAACAACCTGAGGGTGAGGAAATGACAGAATTTTCAGTTTTAGGTGAACTATGCCTTTAAGAATACCCGGCTTCACTACATAAGGCAATGCTAAACAAAAGCACATTTAGAGATATTTCATGAAAAACTGCAGTATTTGCAAACACAAAAACTAACTGATGCCATCGCATGATAGATGATTCACAATCGGAAATGGACACCATGTAAAGACGGACAAACTTAGGCTCCTCAGAGAAACATTTCACACGCCCACAGAGTCTCACACATACATATCAAAACCTAGTGCATACTACGATTCAAACACCACCCTACACACACACCTCTTGGTATCGGCAAAGAATCATGCTCCAGGAAAATTCTTTGGAAACCTAAGCCCTCCGGTTCCTGTTCTCACTTGCTGTTCATCTTCCTCAGTAACAAACCCAAATGAGCAATTCACATCACACAGAGAAACAGTTGTGTCCATCTCTTGCCTTATACAATTTTTTTTGCAACTTACTAAACCTAACTTATTTCATTGACTACACAACGATAGGTAGGTGATAAAACAAGAGGAGAAATCCCATGCCATGTCTGGGAATCAGAATATCATTTATACTTGGGGTGGGTTAGTTTTTGTCCAAAAAGCAACTACCCGTAATACCCTATAGCAACAACATAATATGCTAAATCCAACCAATCACATCTACAGATCTGGGAGCGTATTCACAAAACATTCATACAAAAATTATTATTAACTGCCAATTTTTTTTAACTGTAATTTAAGAGGAAAATTAGGAATGTTTTGTATTCCCCCCAAAAAACTTATTAAGGCAGTTCTTAAATTCTTTTCTCAAGATCGATTTACAAACCGTCTGTCATTTTATTCTTATGAAATACCTGTTCTTAAGAAAATATTTGAAAACTTCTTAAGAAGGAACATTCTTATGAGCTTCCTATAATTTATCATAAGAACAATCTTATATTTTGTAACAGTTTGGTGAATCTGGCCCCTGCTTAGCAACACCTTGGCAACCATTCACAGCATCCTATAGTATCAGCAAGACCAAAAACATCACATCATACCATATAACCATATGGATAACACACACTTCGAAGTTTATAACAAAAACAACTGTAACATGAATACATCAAAAGACAATGAAACTCAATACACAGCACAGGTTTCTATAGCAAATGCCTCAATCTATTACACAGTAATACAGGAAAGATACACAGCTTGACTCCTCCGCCTCCTTTAAATTAGCTTCACGTTCACCTTACAAAACAGTGAGGTCAGTGTGTAAAATGGACAGAAACAGAAATAAGGATTCCCAAACTCCGAGAAGATGCAGCAGACTTAATGTATTACTCATCTTGGAGTCATCACTGGAATGACAGCACTGTTGTCATGCACCTTTAGACTGGATCACCAGCGGTCAATGAGAAAAACACAAACAAGAGGACTATTTGTAAATCTTTTGTGATGTCATTCGATTGACATGGCAACAAAAGCTCTAATCTAAATTGGCAGTCATGGTATTTTACAGCAAGTAATCTGATTTCCCAGCATTTAAGATTAACGGCTGCAATAAAAAATCTCAGTCATTTGTTTTTGATTGCTTCTGCAGGAATCGTATGCATAGTATGATTGCATGACTTACATATTAAGGAAATGTCCAGTTGAAAATGTAAAATATTCTATACCTAAAACACACCTGTTACAATTTGAGGGTGCACTCAGACACAATATGGCAATATATTCATAAGATTACACCATAGAGCAACTCCTAGACTTCAACAGATTATTTTTAATGTTGCAGTCATCGCTTTGATAAGAACTTTGTAAATATTAATGGCCCAGTTTTACAGACAAGACTGAAGCCTAGTCACAAACTAAAATGTGTAAGCTGCCCTAAATAAAAATGATTTGCACTAACATATCTTAAGATATTTTAGTTTTGTTTCTTCAGCAGCCCATACTGTAAGTAAATATATTTTTAATTAAGTTTTATATCATATTAACTTAAAAATGACTCTCAGGAACATTAGCATTTCTAATTTTAAGATTCAGTGATATCTGTTGGTGGTTTTAACCCCCCCCCAAGTTTGGCATGTACAGTATAGAGTGTGCTTCTGTGTAGGTGTTTCTGTGTTGGTGGGTGTGAAAAAAACTAAAATTCTAACATTATCTGTCTATGAATAATACAGTATATTCTCATAAGAGCCCTTAGTAGTAAGGAATACGGTAGTAGTTGCACAATAAACATTTGAGTTGCAGCTTCAGCTTTTGTGCTTATAAATACACACACACACGCACACGCACACACACACACACACACACACACACACGCACACACACACACACGCACACACACACACAATTCACAACCAGTCAATTAACAGACTAAATTACCATACAGGTTAATATATAAATTTAGATATTTATAAACTTCGGAATCAAAACTGTGAATTGATAGGAATCAGAATCGATAAGCAGAATCGGAATTTAAAAAATCATAAAAATTCAATGATAAAATTCAAACGATACCAAACTGTAGGGGAGACCTGTAGACCAGTTATGATGAAAGAAGAATCAGCGTCAGGAATATAATTAATAGAATAAAATTTAGTGAAGAAAAATTGTTTGTAGTTTTTCCAGCAGAAGTCAGCTTCAGCACTCTCAAGGAGTTCCACAGGCAGACCTGCCTTATATCCAAAATGCAGTAGTATTTAAAGGCGGGGTGTCCGATTTCTCTTAGCCATTGTTGATGTTCAAATCACCAAAACAAACACACCCCTACCCCCATCTTTCACGTTCGTCAGCGCTTGGCTCGGCTAATGTCCGTCCTGTGCACTGTGCACCTTACTGCTGATTGGCTACAAGGTTGTCTTGGTACTCGGCCCGACTCAGTTGTCTAAAGCGTAATTCGGAAATCAGTTACCCCGCCTTTAAGCTAACAGAGTCAACTAACTACATCATTACTTGGGTAAATCAAGCTCACATGATTGGTTATCAATAGATAAACAAGAACACAAAGTTCTCAAACACTTCTGGAGTCATGAGACAAGACATATAGTCAGGACAGGACAAAATAAGATAATGCTGAATAATAATTGATTAAAGACACAATATGGAAGAATTTTGTTATGAAATATCCAAAAATCATTTGCACAGTGTGATATATTTCACACAGTTGTGTACGTCTAGGGTCTCTTGGCTGTAACTCTGTTCCCTGAAAAAGCGGGAACGAGATGCTGCGTTTCAAACGCTATGGGAGAACGTTCTTTGTTCGACCGGTTGTGAAGCACTTGTGTCAAACACGCCAACAATTGGCTTTAAATAAACTCGGCAGGTGACGTGGCTAATTACACTCACCTGCAGGTTATAAATAAGAGTGAAGCAGACACATCCTCAGGTTCCAACTTTGTCTGAAAGGAAGTCCGGGGACGCCTACAGTGCGGCATTGAGGCGTAGCATCTCGTTCCCACTTTTTCAGGGAACAGGGTTACAGCCAAGTAACCCGAGAGGTTCCCTATCAAAAGCTACACTCGATGCTGCGTTTCAAACGCTATGGGAACGTGAATACCAATGCCCCCGCACTGGAAGTGTCTGGACCCCCCAAGGTTGTGAGGAGTGTTTGCACAAGCCGAGAAGATGCCACAGACGTGACTCTGTGATGTTGACTCCAGGAGTATCATGGACATCCAGACTATAAAATCTTACAAATGTGTGCGGAGAGGACCAACCCGCAGCATCACACACTTGCTGCAAGGGGACACCTCTTGCTAAGGCCGTTGAAGATGAAACCCCTCTAGTTGAATGAGCCCTGACTCCTAGAGGTGAAGCTTGACCACGCGCCTCATAGGCCAGGGCGATAGCATCCATCTCCCAATGTGATATAGTCTGCTTGGTGGCAGCCGCTGCCTGGTTGCGGCCCCCATAACATGCAGAAGGCCTCAAGAACAACCGAATGCACGGTGGAGAAAGGAACTTTAGGCAGATAACTTGGGTGAGGATGCAGAATAGCTTTGACCATCCCAGGGGCAAAAATGAAACAGGATGGCAAGGTTGAGAGCGCCTGCAAATCTCCAATTCTCTTAAGAGAAGTGATTGCCATTAGAAAAACCATCTTAAGCGTCAGAAGCCCATCAGGTGCTGACTCCACAGGTTCGAAAGGGGTGCCAACCAGACCCTTGAGCACTACAGCCAAGTCCCATGAAGGGACTGCAATTCTAGAAGGAGGCCACAGCCGCCTCGCTGCACGAATAAAGCGGGCAACTAAAGGGTGTTTTACCACAGAAACCCCATCAATCATCAATCTCATAAACCCTGAGAGTACCGGGACATGTGCCTGAGGTCAGTTTCTCTTGAAGAAACTCCAACACTGAAACAATCTGGCAGTGAAATGGGTCTGCATGGTGTGACATGCACCATCTTTCAAAAACACGCCATCTAAGGGCGTAGCTCCTTCTAGTGGAGGGAGCCCTAGCACTTAGAATAGTCTCTACTACATCGGGCGGAAGCCCAGCACCTCTCAGCTGGTTCCCTTCAGGGGCCAGACATGGAGGTTCCAAAGACATGGAGGCTTGAGACAAGAGATCCCTCCTGACTGGGATCGCCCATGGCGAGTCGTCGAGGAGGAATACTAGGTCCGAGAACCAGATTCTGGTTGGCCAACGGGGAGCTATCAATAAGAGACGAGAGCCCTGTTGATGGACCTTGGCCAAGACTCCCGGGAGCAGAGCGATCGGAGGGAATGTGTAAAGGCGTAGCCTGGGCCATGCATGGGCCATCGCGTCCAGACCCAGGGGAGCTGGAGGATTCAGAGAGAAGTAGAGGGGACGTTGTGCTGTCTCCTGCGTAGCAAAGAGGTCCACCTCCGCTTCGTAAAATCTTTCCCAGATTTGTTTGACTATTTCGGGGTGGAGTTTCCATTCCCCGTTCGTCACAGCTTGTCTGGACAGCAAGTCCGCTCCCACATTCATATGCCCCGGAATGTGAATCGCTCTGAGGGACAGGAACTTGCCCTCTGCCCAAGGCAGGATCTGCTGGGCCAATTTGTTCAGGTGGCGCGACCGCAGCCCGCCCTGGTGATTTATGTACGAGACTACTGAAGTGTTGTCCACCCGCACTAGGACATGGTAGCCTCGTAACTCCCGGAGGAAGTATTTCAGGGCTCGAAATACAGCCATCATCTCGAGGCAATTGATGTGCCAATCGAGAAGTTGACCTCTCCAGACCCCCTGGGCTGGATGGCCACCACGCCCCAGCCCATGAGGGAAGCGTATGTCGTTAGCATCTTGCGACGACAACACGGATCGAGAGTGGGACCTAAAGTCAGACATAGAAAGGGTGCGAAGCCCCTGGCGCATCACCCTTATACCCAAATATGTTGTATTGTGCGTAGGGGAGAGAACGCTCTTTTTGACGTTGAGTCTCAACCCGAGAGCTTCGAGATGAACTAGGACAACATCCCGATGTCAAAGAGCTAGCTCCAGAGACTGAGCTAAAATCAGCCAGTCGTCTATGTAATTCAAAATGCGGATGCCCTGGAGTCGCAGAGGAGCCAGAGCTGCATCCATACACTTTGTGTATGTGTGGGGTGACACTGTGAAAACATTTAGCATTCTTTTTGAAACCGCTAATCCCCGAAACGCCGGTGGTAGATTGCAAAGCGGCCCTGTGAGGGTGCCAAAGAGGAGCCCAATTTCTCTTGGAATTTTATGCACCCCTCCCTGGGGGGAAACACCCCCACAGTCCCGGGCACACATGTCTCAGGATCTCTTCTTCTTGGCAGAGATGAAGTGCCTCAGGTCCGGACCTCCCGAGGTGGCCTGAGGGGGGTGGTGGGCCGCTCTCCTACCTCTGGGGGAGGGGGGGCGCGATTCGCCACATTCTCCCTGATGGCCTCGCGCCTCAGGAAGACCGGACCCACCCGAGACTGTGTGCCTGGTCAGAACTGGGGAACTGGTACGGAGTGGGTGGGCGACACTCCAGACGCTTGAGCACGACGGGGGAGATACCTCACGAATGCCTCCTTTTGGCGTTTCGTCTCCCGGAACCTGGTGACCACGGTGTTCACCGCGTCTCCAAACAGTCCGGAAGGCGAGATCGGGGCATCAAGGAGGAAGGCCCGGTCCCTGTCCTTGATACCCGTGAGGTTTAGCCACAGATGCCTCTCCGTGGTGACCAGTGCAGCCATAGAACGGCCGATGGCATGGGCCGTCTGCTTGGTAGCACGGAGAGACAAATCTGTGGCCCGGCGTAGCTCTGCAAACGCCGTCTCATCAGTCACCCCGTCAGTGCTCACATCATCCAGCAGGTCAGCCTGGTATGCCTGAAAAACCTCCATGGTGTGCAGGGCAGCACCAGCCTGACCCGCTGCCTGAAAAGCCTTCCCCACCAGCGCAGATGTAAGCCTGTAAGGCTTGGTAGGGAAAGAAGGCTTTTTCAGGGACGACGATGTCCCAGAGGAGAGATAGCTCGCCAGCGTCTCTTCCACACGGGGCACCGTCATATACCCCTGTGGTTTCGCGCCAACGATAGTCGAACTTACATTATCCCAAATGTTCCTAAGAATGTGCAAATCCAGAGAAATTCTTAATTAAAATAATGGCCCATCCCTTGTCTCCCTTGTATTTGTCACATATCTGTGACTTAATATCCGGTGCTCCGCACTACCCTCAGTTTCCGGTTATAGAAACTACAGCAACACGCAAATGCGGAAGTGGTTATACAGCATCTGGGACGCAGCATCTGTTGTTCTGTTATTATGGATCACGATTACTCTTTGGCGAGTAAAGGAAACCCCCAAAAAAACGTAAACGTAGGCCAAATGAGGCAAAGCAGGCTTATAGACAAATGCAGTGGTGTAAAGAGTACCTGAAAACCATACTTAAGTAAAAGTACAGATACCTTGCAGCGAAAACTACTCCATTACAAGTTACAATTCACCAATTCAAAAATGACTTCAGTAAAAGTCTTAGAGTATCTGAATTTAACAGTACTTGAGTATTTTACTCATACTGAATGTAGGCTCAAAGCAGCACTAGTCTTCAACACTTAAGAGACATGTCAGTGAAAAACAAGAAACAGTTGATTCATGAGGAAAGCAATCACATTTATTTTCTTAAATCAAAATAAGACTGAACACCTAAAAATTGCAACAAATCATGGTCGACACCATATAACCTACGTCTATTACAAACACTAAAGTCTCATTTAAGCTCAAGTGCTCATAGTAAACCAAACTCTTTCAAAAGGTTTCTTCAATATAATGGATAAATAAAATAATGTTAAGTCACATTAAAAAGTCTAAGCCTTTTTGAAATGGACATGCTGGTTTTGGCCTCATCATCAGCTGCTGTCATGTCCTCATTTCACATATAAACCGCCAGCGATTGACATTGATAACCCTATCCTAACCCTAATTGATAATGCACTCGTATTCACATAAAGAAGCCATGTTGACAAGTTTTAGTAAGTAAGAGCAAAACCCACCAGATATAGTACCTTCAATGCCCTGTAAATGGCAATATTAATTCTTCTGTATCAAAAATAAACTGCCGCAAAAGAATGATAGGTACCAGGCGAAATGTAATGTGTAATTGCATTATTCATTACAAATGTAGTGGAGTAAAGAGTACATATACTTGTTCAAAAATGTAGTCAAGTAGAGAGTTGCTAATATCTTTAATACTCAGTACAACTACAAAGTAGCCAAAAAGATACTTAAGTACAGTAACTAAATACATTTACTCCAATACTTTACACCACTGGACAAATGAAGAAATAAAACAAGGATTAATATCGGCGTGGCATTTTCTAAATTGAGAGAGTTTTGTGACCAACTTGGACTCGACAGAGACTCCGCTCTCGCAAGTGTTTTAATAGTCAGGTAAGCACATTTTTTTATTATACACGAAATACTCATGCACAGATTATTTGAATAGTTATGAATGCAGTTACACTATGAAATACAGTATATGTCGCACAAAAGTATGTAGCCAATAACGTTACTTGTAAATGCTGTGGGTTCGTTCAAATTTACTTTTTAAACGACGACTGTGTGACTGTTTTAAACACGTAAAACTGTGTAGCATTACGCTACAAAATCAATTGACAAAGTCCAATATCAGTAGCGGGCTAACGTAGCATTACATCCAACGTTTCTTGCAAGCTAATTCATTACGATGACATAAAATAAAACTCATTCATTACCTCGTCCGTGAACATGATGGGCGATCTCCATACAACGCGGGATGGTGAAATGTCCCATAATTCCACTCTCCTACATAACGTCATTTAGCTTCGCCTTTTGTTGTTGTTTCGAAAGTGCGCCATCTAGCCGTCCAAATATTCCATATTGTGTCTTTAATATTTGTCATAACCACATAAAAGTATTTATATTTGAAGTAAGGTGAAGCCACGGCACCGTTCCCTTCAAAACCTACTTAGAAATCCATATATATTTTTGTTTCATTTATTTATTTTCGTTGCTTGTCAATTTTACGATTTCATGCCGTCGGAGGAAGAAAAGGTAAAGCCAACAACAAGTCAGTATTCAGAATTTCCAGCTCCTAAACTTAATTCACCTGACCAATGTAATATAGCCACTGTCACAGATCACTCAACACTATTCAGTGAAGATATTACTGATATCTTGTATCCTAATGATTGTCAGTGTGTGCGTGTGGTTCTAATTGGACGTCTGCCCACTAACCCAGAAACCTTGCACACACCCATTCCCCCACGCATGTTGGAACAAGACAACACTGTTGAACTCAAGAGACATTAGCCATATAGTCTTTCATTCAATACTCCCACTGTCTGTGTGTGTGTGCGAGACAAATGGATGTTTGTGACCGCTGGGGCAGTGAAGCTGCATTCTGTCAGAGCAAGAGTGGGGCAAGGGCAGATTCTGACGGCTTTGAGAGAGAGCTCAATATGCAAGAAAATAGACTTTTATTCCTGCTCTGGACAATAGTGCCAGCCAGCGAGCAGCACCCCACAGTTCTCTCCATTAGCTCTGCACTGGCGAAGGGTTACACGCAATCTTCCTTTCAGTACTTTCAAAGAACATGGTAGGTCTCATCATCTAATGACTGCTTCAGACCATTTGTTAATTCCCTCCCTCATACAGTCGCTCCTAGTCCTCTAACTCAGACATGCCCGATTCATCCAAGCCATCTCAATAGTATCAGCTTGCAGGAGTGCAACCCAACCTTATCTTATCAGCTGCAGGCCAAGAAACAGACCTACCCGAAACACAGTCAGGACCTTACCCTCCCCACACAACTCTCTTTAGGAGAGAAGCATGAAGACTGAATTCACCACAAAAGAATGTGCAGCTGAGAGAGGGTGAACTACTATGTGTGTGTGTGTGTGTGTGTGGCTACTAACAGACTGTGGCCAAACTGTAAGGCTTCCCACCCATTAGTTTAACAACATGTGTGAAAAGGGTTGTGTAAGACTCCATTTTAAAGGTGTGTACATTCTTTTTTTTCTTATTTTCTATACAGAAAGTATACAATGAGTAATACCAAAAACATGGTTTTGGAAAGATTTCAATACTGTCCTGTTTTTTTGAAGGTTTTACCAAAAAGCTTACCAACAGAAAGTTGTCCACCAGCATTTTCTCTGAGGATGCATGGAACTCCTGAAGAATATAATTATGAAGACATCTTTGCTCAAGGTGACTCAGTTTCACATCCAAGTTCCTTTTTCCAGCCTATCACCTAATCTGTATATTGTGACTCACTTTGGAGAAACAGAAAAATGGTTTCATGACAACACAAATTATTGACTAATGATAAAACATTTACTGTAAAATAATAAAATATTTTTTATATGTCCTACGTGGCATCTACCAGCAGGGACAACCAAAATTGACCAGACTACCAAAACCTGTTGGTCCAAGCAATGGACGATGTCAGATTAAAAATACATTTGCTTTGATACCACTGGAGACAAGGCACACTGTACTTCAAATGTATCCTCCAAATCTGTAAAGAAAATATGTTTTAATACATACTCCACATATAAAGTGCTATAGAAACTATGAATGCAGATGCATGGATGAATGCAGAATATAATGTAAATGATGAATACTACATTTAATTTGAGCTGTGACACGGCTGCTGAATCAGCCATGCTATGTTACAAAACCATCTCAGATTTACATTTTCTCATATTATGCTTCACCCTCTGCAACTATTGCAGTGTGGATGTTCTCGCAATTATTACCCAACACTGTTTCAGTTTCCATAGGTAATGTATCAGAATTATTTCTACATTGACTTTCATATACTTATTTTTCATAAAAAGAATGCCCTTTTCCGTTATGAAACCTACCTGGTTGTAATTCCCCACTTTATAACATTATCACATATGGATTCAGGGGAATATAACTAATATGCACAGCGTAAAAGAACCTCTTAGCCGTGCGTTAAGATTTCACACATTTCTGACAGAGACTGCAGCAAAATCCTGTGAGAACTTTTTAGTTATTGCCATCGCATGGTATTGCAAATTATAAAACGCACGTGCCAGTTCTTAACATGCAAAGGATGCTGGGCAGATTAGAGTCACTTGAATTTAGCACCTTCTATGGCTGTGTTCCAATTTGGGGGCTGTGTTCTTTGAAGGCTACATTTTAAGACTGATTGCGTCACAGCAGCGCGACTGAAGGCTGGTAAGGCTGTCCCGATTCAAAGGTTGTTTCAAATGCAGTCCCAAAATTCGACCTTATTTCCACAGATTTTTAAGGATGGAACGAATGTATCCTTCACAGCTTTGGTTATCCCGAGATTCATTTCGCGCCTGTAATGGCTTGACATTTTTCAATAATCATTCAAAACTTTAGTTAAATAAAAGTATGTAATTCACAAAAACGGTCCATTTCAGTGATTTGATATTATATATGATGTTGTTATTTAACATTATTGGTGCATTATTGTGTTTTAAATATATACCTTAGAAGGTCGCAGACCCCGAATTGGGACACAGCTTATATGTTGCATATCTGTGAAATTACTTTAAACGTGTCCTGGCTAAGTTTGATCTTGCATGTCTTTATATAAAAACCTTTGCAATCCACCAAATGCATGGTTAACAGTTTTATTAATAAAAAACAGTGGTGGAAAGTAACTAATTACAAATACTTTCGTTACAGTACTTGAGTAAATATTTCAATTTTTTATACTTTCTTAAGTATAATTCAATTGTGGTACTTTTACTCCTACTTGAGTAGAATAAAAACAAAGTATTCAACTTCGCTACATTTATTTTTCACTAAAATTAAAAAGTACAACGGAGAAACAGGGCGAGTTTGCGTTTGACATGCACTTTTCAAACTACTGTATCCATGCAGCCCTGCACTTCAGACACTAGGCTTGTTCGACTTCATGCGGCGCTGCAAGAATCTGCAGCAGCCTGACAACAGCAATGCATTATGGTTAGACAATTTGTCCGACTTTGGCCCTGTCCCAAATGGTGCACTCCGGTCTTGAGGACCTCCTCTGAGTCCACACTTGGTGACATCAGGAAGTGCAGACCTATAGGGCACTAGGCACGAGTCCACAAGGGTACATGGGAGTGCATTTTGGGACAGACTTGAGGTCATCACACCGAAAAAAGCAAGCGGTGCTTTCTAATCACTCTCGCGGTACTTTGTTGTCATTCGCTGATCAGTCTGCGCAGCGCCGCGTGAAGTCGACCACTTGTTGTCCCACTGTTGTTATTTGGGACTGGAGCTGCCGGTTTTTATTGTTCTGTATTTCATATGTTAGTATTTCATATGTTGATATGCCACCCGAGCATTATGCAATAGATACTTATGTTTGTAATGCATTCATTTGTCATGACGTCATGAATGTATATTTATTCATTTGTTTACACTATACTTAATGTGCATAATGTGTTCTTAATATGCATATATGTTGTTATTTAATATTTCTCTATAATACAGAAGCTGTGTTGTTCAGCTTTACAGAGCCCAGAGACAACTAGATATGAATCTACAACAAAACATGGCTTATTACCTTAAGTAAGAAAATGCACTGCATTAAAAGTTTTTATTCTTGAATAGCTGGCTTAATAGAAAATAAATAAGCAATAATATGAATAAATAACTAATTATTAAATTAATTTAGAATTTTATCAAAACATATATTTAAAAATGTATCCGTCATGTTTACGTATATGAAAGCAGCTTTACAGGAGCAAATAAGAAAAACACAGAAAGGTAAAACACAGCACAGTGCATGGTGTTTATAGACCAAGCAAGATCATTATAATAAATAATATCTAATAAATAAATAAATAAATGCAGTCTCCCGGTGAGCAAGCCAACACTGCACTGCTGTGGCGAGGAACCCGAACTCCAATGATGAATAATGGAGAAAAAAAAAACCACGGGAGAAACCAGGCTCAGCCGGGAGGGCCAGATCTCCTCTGACGTGTCATAGCTGCACTCAGTGAACCCGACCAAAGCCACCGAGCAAAATTCAAATATTTCTTACATTATTTGTCATGCGTCTTTCGCACTAACGTTACACCACTGAAGCCGTTGATAAAGCGGCGCAGTTTTTATACTGTTTTCTAGTGGAGGAGTCACCTACATTTTTTGCGCTTGTGACGTCCATGAATATTCCCAACGAGTTATCACAGAAACAATTTATTAAAGTATTGTCGTCTTTGTCCCCACCACTTTTCAAAACAAAGTTACGCCACTGTATATGTGTGTTTATTGTCTTCATATTGCATCAGTCAACATCACTTGTGGTCTTTATGTAAGTGCCCTCCAGTGAATGAATTATTATATAAACATGTTTACCTCTCCATAATGCTCACAAACGCCATTTGGGGTAAAAATAGAAAAACAATAGTCAAGTACTTTGTAACGCTGTACTTTGAGTAGTTTTTCAGCAAAATACTTATCTACTCTTACTTGAGTCATATTATTTTTCAGTACTTCTACTTGTACTTGTACTTGAGTAAAATATTTCTTAAGTAACAATACTTTCACTTAAGTACAATTCTTCAGTACTCTTTCCACCACTGATAAAAATGGTAATATCTAACACTTAATACTTCCTTTGTAATATGTACAATAGTGAGAGACAGTGACAAGTCTTACATCCCCTCAGTTACACAGTGTGTAAAATATATTACCATAGCAACCATCAGAAGAGAACCTCTGGAATTTAGTTCTTACATTAGACAGATATTCTTCCTCACTCTTTCATCTTGAATGAATCCTGATTTTTCTGTCAGAGAGCAGCCAATGCAATGACCTCACTCAGATCTCTCTCTCTCTCTCTCTCTCTCTGTCTCTCTCTCTCTCTGAGACCTGTCAATCAAAGTTTGTAATAAGCACTGAGAGGCTAATTTACCCAGATTAACAGCAATTAGTCTCATGATAATAAGATCTGATAAGATTTAAACGTGTGTGTGTGACTTTTGAAGGGTAAAGGTTTTTTGGGCAAACTAAACTTATATGCGGAAATAATTCTACCTCATTATGTTGATGAAAGGAGATAATTGGTTGTCAGTGTGCTGTGTATGTATTCATACGCTCACTATGAATGGCTCATTGGCTTCATGTCACCTGAGAAATTTTGGTAAAGTGTGAAAATTCATTAGGTCATATTGAGCCGCTCTCTCAATGCAGGAACCGTATGATAAATAATTATACTTCTATATATTAAATATGCACTACTGTATAACAAGAACATGAAATTAATATGCAGTATAATCATATATTGGCAACAAAATATTGAGGAACAGAGCATAACTATAATAAATCATGACCATGAAAACACATCAAGTTTAGTCTTAAAGGGGTCATACGGTGCAAATATGTGTTTTTCTGTGTCTTTGGTGTGTTAAGACACGTAAAATTGCAAAAATGAAAGTGTCGGAACAAAAGATGCATTCTATCTAAAAGCGAATGCTCACCCAGACCTGCCTGAAACGCCTCGTGTAACCACACCCCCACAAATCTACGTCAGTTCGTAGTATGATTTGACTAAGACCGCCCAAATGTATACGCAAGTAAGGTGGGCGTACCTGTCAGTACAATTGAAGAGGAACCTGATGTTCCAAATATGGTAAGAGGCGTTACATTTCCGTCACACACTTGCAGTATTCGACCAATCACTACGCACTGGTTAACTGGCCAATCATAGCACACCTCGCTTTTCAGAGCGATTAGCTTTGTAAAAAAATCTGCGCGTTTCAGAGAGGCGGGGCAAAGAGGAGATGCATGGTATGTGAAAAAAACAGCGTTTTTTTTACCTTAAATCGTGTATACACACTGCATTACATCTAAAGCAAACAATAATATTCGTTTTAGCTGTGTCAGATGACCCCTTTAAATGGGCAAACATATAACATCTCCTTTCTGCTTCCATTTGAAGATTATTTGTTTCAAAATGTCAAGAAGAAAAAACAATCCATTTAAATGAGAGAACTGACGATATTGACAAAGCTGTTAGGCTATCTTCAGTAATGGGAGCACTGCATATTAGTCTTCAATATGATACATATGTGTCTGCAAATACACATACACATGCAGAGACCCATCACATGCTACGAGTCTTATAAGTCAAGTTCCTTTGAAGAGCCATCGTATTGGTCACAAGGAACGTCTAGACATCCAATGTCACAGAGTTCAGTCTTTTAATGCATTCATTCTCTGTTACTTAACTGTTGAACTCTTACACATGGTTGCTATCAGTTCTACTAAAGCTTATAAAATGTAGCCAAAAAAGCAAAAATCTGTTTATTTAGAGACTAGCAGAAGAAAAACAGATTTTCACCTGTTCTTGACCAATTAACAGATGCTTACACGTTGCACCTTGAAGGAATGAACCTTTTTTTATTTTATATGTCCATACGTGAATGTTTACCATTCAACTCCTGTTTAAACAGACTGAAACTGACCTTAAAAGACCAGGGTGTTGTTTATTTCAAATCTACAAGCACTGCATTCCAAAGGCCGAATTTTTACAAACAGCATTGAAGGTTTCACAGGATAACCTATGAGGAAATATTGTTCGTTGCTTGGCAACACACAAAGCTTGATGCCTCTCATTGCTTTATTTACTACTTTTATTGGGCCAACTTTGGCCTAGTTACTCAATATTAACTTTTTGTTTACATAACTTTTGTATGGAAAGCAACATCACACTTGCAAATGTGCCGTTCTACTGAATATAAAGTCTGGCTGTGGCCCACATCACATGTTCTGATATTCAGTACAACGGCACTCTTGCTCATGTGATATTGTTAAATGTTTCCTAACATGCAGTAGTTTACTTTTCAATGTTTGCATCACCTACTTATGCCTTATATACTGTACAGTTTTTGTTGTGGGAAAATATATACATTTTAGGGAATAGAACGAGTATGCAAGTACACTCCAAACAAAAATAGTGCTATATAGCACTAAAAGTGGTTCTTGGATTGTAATCATAGGGGAACCACTTTTCATGCTATATATAGAACCATATTTTGGTCCTTCAGTGGTTCTTTGGGATGAATGAGGTGCTATATAGAACCGCTGAAGAGCCATACAGGGGCTTAACAGGTTCTTTATACGGAAACGGTGCTATATAGCATCTCGGTCACCCCAAAGAACCTCTGAAGAACCTCTGAAGAACCACTGAAGCACCAAGATATGGTGATATATAGCACTAAAGGTGGTTCCCCTATGATTACGAGCAAAGAACCACTTTTAGTGCTATACAGCACCTTTTTTAGAGTGTACACTATATAAAAAAGGCCATTTTTGCTTCAACAAAGAACCATTCAAAGGTTGTTTAAGGAACCATCTCTTTCTTGCCTTTTTATAATATGAAGAACCACAAAGGACCTTTTTGTGAAACAGAAAGGTTCATCAGATGGTAAAGGCTCTTTATGTAACCATTTAGACAAACAATTTTTTGAAAAGGTCACACCATTATGTACCGGTCTTCTATTGGACACACATCTCCAAGTGATACAAATTCACAGGTCAGATGTCTTCATGTGAGCTTGAGTTTCCGGTCTATTGTATTTGCAATAGTGACCGTTTTAGTCTAGAGAAAAATGTGATGGCTAACAATTACACACATCAAGAGTCCTTCCACTCAGTCCCAGCACTTGGCTGGATTGACTGGGGGATCAATCACATAATCTGGTTGGGCAGATACCAGAATCAGATATTCAGAATAAATTCATTACATGCATAATTTCTACATTTTCCGAGATTTAATTGACAGATCATTATTTAATAGATCATACAAATAAGTTTTTATTAAGTATTTAATAAAATGTATTCCATTTTTAATTATTTTTATTGTCAGCTGAATATTTTGGAAGGGCCCATGAAAAATATCGGGGGGACAATGCCCCCCCAAGACACAGCCCTGCTTGCACTTAAGTTTTTATTCTTTATTCATTATTATGTCCTTTTTACTATATCATTTAATTTATGAAATCACTAATTTCCTTCCTCTCCCAAATGTATGTGGGAGTTTTCAGTCACTAGAGTTCACATGGATCTGGACTTCAAATTTTTACCAAATATAGTGACCATCAAGGATACTCAATTGAACACACTAGATTTAGGACATACTTATTGGTAAAGCTAATGCAGGGTTTGAGTTTGCTGGGGTAGTAACCCAGCCTTTAGACAAAGTACAGAGATTGATCACAACCAAATGTGCTATGTTTGTGCTCTATTCAGACATAGATCTGGGAAAATCTGTTCTTTAGGAATCTTCTCTCACAGAGCCATATGATGCCTGTTGGGTACTGATAAACCTCCCAGACAGGCTCCCCACCCCACACGCACACACAAAGAATCAAATAACATTTCTAAAGTAACTCAGAACATATACTTTAAACTACATGCAATATGTAGGCTACACAATTAAAATAATACGGGACGGCTAAAACAATGCATTATAGTTAGAACACAGTTGGTTCGTCTATGCTTGAGACCATGTGTGGAGAGAAACAGAGCTGTTAAAAGCAGGCAGAAATTCCTTCTTCTGACTAACTCTGGATCAGGACACGCGGACCCATCTGTTCTTCAAACCCTTTAAACACAATCTCACAGACATCTCAAAACCCACCTTTACACACAGGCAACTCATTCACAACAATATAACTTCACAGATTGAGTAGAGTACAACAATACTTCATTACTTGGAAATCAAAGCCCCACATACTGTACACCACAGAGTGGTCAAATATAACCTCGCTGATCAAATCACAATCAAATAATTTAATTTGGTCAAATAGTTTGATTACATTTCAAGCCAAAGTTAAATGGACCCAAATGGACACACGCCATTTTAAAACCCTTTTCCCCTAATTCAGGATAGTACTTGGTCGACTGAACATGAGAGGTTTTGTGATGCCCAAAAGCAAGAGACTGAAAGGTGCAGTGAACTAGGACCACTATTTTAACCCGAGCTTTTGTTATATAAGAGGGAATCGTATACAAGCGAACATCCTGTAAGTGTCAGACCTGAAAACGCTCTTGTTACTGAAATAACAACTGTTATTGACACGAGGCTCAGCGAACGGCAGGTCCTGGAATGCACCATGGATAGGTTGATTACCGCCTCCACAGAAGAATATCAACGCCTACTTCTCGAGCCCTGTCCACTGGTTCGCGCATGACAGTACTGAACACAAGCTGCACGGAACCAGATAGAGCGAGTGTAAGCATCATGCCGTTAAACATCGCAAAATACTGTGCAGTGCCTGGTTGTGGAAGAACACAGTCGCTGCATAACCTTCCTTCGGATTCCGACAGTAGGAATGCATGGTTGAAGTTCATTTTTAAAGATGTTCCAGCTCACGTGGGGAAAATATTGAGCGTTTGTTCGCTTCATTTCAACGCAGATTCCTTGAACAAGTCTTTGCGGAGAGACTAAAATTAAAAAGCAGTGCTGTGCCGTCAATATTGGATCCGATAGGAATGGCGCAGCAATCTTATGTGAGCAAAACATATTTGTACTGTGTGTCACTATTGCTTTGTTAGAGATCGCTTGATACAGTATGCCCTGATAGTATTACCTGGAGACCTCTAGTCATTTGTAATAATTGTAATCGGCATCTCTGTGATTTGGCGGGCTCATATATCATTTTTCAAGGTTTTATCCACCGTTTGCGAATAATGGAGGCTGTTTTGAAGTGTTTTGATATTATTTCTGGTGATGGGTCATTTTTGCCGGGAGTCTACCGTTTGTTTATTTATCATGAAAACTATAACATTTGAGACCCGCGATCGCGGTGATCTTCTGTCCGGGTCTTAAATGCTGACATGTACGGTCATATATGTGACCCTGGACAACAAAACCAGTCTTAAGTAGCACAGGAACATTGTTAGTAATCGGCAAAAATACAGGGTATGGGTAAAAATTTACGATTTTTCTTTTTGCCAAAAATCATTAGGATATTAAGTAAAGATCATGTTCCATGAAGATATTTTATAAATTTCCTACTGTATATGTATAAAAACTTTATTTTTGTGAGTGGATGGCCTGCTACAGTGCCTCAGATTAACAACTTCAAAGGCGATTTTCTCAATATTTTGATCTTTTTGCACCCGCAGATTCCAGATTTGTAAATAGTTGTTGTTACGCCAGATAGTGTCCTATCCTAACAAACCATATATCAATAGAAAGCTTATTTCTTCAGCTTTCAGATGATGTAAAAATCTCAATTTCGAAAAATTGACCCTTAAGACTGGTTTTGTCGTCTAGGGTCACATATTACTAAACGCCATACAACTATAGGCTATACAAACTATGCGCAAAGCCTTGCCATCACATCCAGGAAATAAGTCCGTAAATTTGAGTAAAATCACGTCACGTAACATTCTCTAACCAAATTCACAGACAGCTCCAACTAAGTCAACTACGCAAGCTGCTATCCAATCATAGCAGTGGGCGTTTACTTCCAAGTCTTCTATGCGGCCCGCCCTTAAAAACCGAGTGTTTCTCCAGCCGGCCTCAAAACCAGGGTAGAAAATAGCCTATTCCTTATTGATTTTGATGTTTTCGAATGTAAAAACCATGCGAACGTCATAAGTAGACATCAGGCAATAGTATAAAACAATAAAAACGGCCAGTTCACTGCACCTTTAACAAAGTACTGTATTTAAACAAGAGCCTGAGGGTAAAGCATACAAACGGGGGAGGGGAAATGACATGACTCCTTGTTCTTGCATGGGAACAAGTCTGTTTGGGAGCACTTCCTGCTTTGAGACGAACCATGTTTTACGGGTAAATAAATGAACATCACGGCTTTGCAGTCACATGATGCCCAAGCAAATGAAATTACGAGAGCTGTGCAGTTATTACAGCCTTAAATTACCATATAGCTAAGCGAGATATTACAACCTTTCTTATCCTGCTTTCCACAGATTTCATTATTCTGCTCACACAGATAATGTACAGCACAAAGATTCAGTCAGTCAGCAATGTGGAAACATTAAAAATGATCTATAAACTTAGTTTACTCCAGTCAACACTCTTGCAGAAAAGGCAAGCATACTTGTCTTTTAACTAGACCAATAAACATACAAATACAATCCAACTGAGTCAGCAGTGAGAATTTGTAGATGTTTAGTGTGCTCTGCCAATACATTGTCGGTCAGAAACCTTATCTTTTTCTTCATAAATCATTGCTATTGTCACCTTTCATGTTTGTCTGTAGGTTTCGCAAAAAATTTAAAAAGCTTGTTAGCTTTGACAGCACAGTGTTTAATTCTTGAGAAAATGAAACTTTTTAAAATTTCCTGTAAGGTGGCAATTTTGGAGATACAATGTTTTATTTCAACAACGACAATATTTCTGATGATTTTGCTGGTGATATAAAATTAAGTAACACTGTGAATAGCAGCTGATTTTGGTTTATCTTATAAGCTTATTAAACAAGTACTGCAGGTTTTATTTTATTTTATTGTAATTTATTTTATTGTATTTTATATTTCTGTATTTTATATTTTATTTAGAATTTTGCATTTTATTTTACTTCTATTTTACATTTTTTATTGTATTTTATTTTTTTGCATTTTGTTTTACATTTTATTTTATATTTTACATTTCATGTAAAATTTTAAATTTTATTAGTTGGGTTGACTGATATTGTCGCAAAAAAATTTTTTTTATAACTAACTAAATAAACGTATATGATACCTTTTTTCATAAGTTGTGAATCAGACTAAGTTCAATAACACATTTTTGTTCATTTCTAACCAAAGATATCCATTGAATATCATAAATAGTTTTGCTTTTAGCCATCTCACCCAGCCCTATTCTCCACCTCTGTAAGACCTTTAGAAAGTTTCCACATGTATGCTGCGAGTGTTGTTTTCTTTGGATGCCTCTCTAAACATCATTACACTATGGGTTCAGCATGCGCACGTGATACAACGGAGCCAGATAGCAATGCTATCACTAACAACCCCCATTCTGAGTTCCAACTGCCCTTTGACCCTTGAAACGTACGCATATTTCAGCACTACAGCCACCCTTAAGATACATAATGTTTGGGTATGAAGACTAACACCAGTGACCGGACGAGGGATCTGAAAAAAGAGAATGAAAGAGAGAAAAGTACAGGAGAAACAGCTTTACAGTTAGTCACAGTACAAGACAGGAAGTCTCAAATGGAACCACCCTTCCTTCCTGCCCAGCACCAGGATCACAGGCAACAGTTTGTTGCACACACACACACAGTGCTGGTATTGTGAAATGCAAATCACAGATCAGGCTTTGATAGATAAACCATATAACACATTGAAAAAAACTGGCAAAATCAATAGAAGGAAGAAATGTGATGTTGCTGTTGACAAACCATTCCGATTAAGACTGCAAGAAGAGACGTGAAAACTCTGTATGCAGAGGATAGATTAGGTTTGAGGTTAGCTTTTTTTCAGCATAATCGTAAGAAATGCACGTCCTCCTTTCTGGAACAACAGGAAATGGTCTGATCATCTGATCCCCAAACTGGCATCGTAACGATATCTTTATTATGCTATAGCACGCTTAACAACTTAAAGGGATAGTTTACCCAAAATTAAAATTCTTTCATCATTTACTCACCGTCATGTCGTTACAAACCTGTGTGACTTTCTTTCTTCTACAGAACACAAAAAAAGATATTTTGAAGAACGTTGGTAACCAAAAACATTGGCCAATATTGATTTCCACTGTATGGACACAAAACCACTGATACATTTCTCAAAATATCATCTTTTGTGATTCACTTAAAATAGACTCGCATAAACGTTTTGAATTAATGACATGAATAATGAATGACAGATTTTCATTTTTGGGTGAACTATTCCTTTAAATTTTTTCAAAGATGTTGCAAGTACAAGCTTTTTTTAAACTCAGTCTTTAGAGCATGGCACTAACAATGCCAAGGTCATGGGTTCAATCCCAGGGGATTGCACATAGTCAGAAACAAAATGTATAATACAATGCAATGTAAATCGCTTTGGATAAAAGCATCTGCCAAATGCGTGAATGTAAGTAAATCTCCATATAGAGCGTTGGCAACATGCACATTCCGCAGCATTCATTTTTTGGGAAAAGGTAAGTTGGATATCTAACAGCTGACATTAGCTGTATCTATGCTATATCGACACAATAACAGTTACAGAGACCCAAGTTAGCAGATGCAATCAGAGTTCACACCTTTGAGTGGCAACATGGTTGCAATCTCTTGTTTTGTCAGCTATTCCTGCAGTGGCTTATACGGTCAAAAAGAGCCACCCGCTACATTCTACATGGAAGCGGCTAACCACAAGGTGTGGTTACTTGAGCTTTAGAAACAAACACACACAGATCAGTAGTACTGATAAAAGATCACTTCTTCATCAAAAGGGAGGCTTAGTCTTATTTGTAAGAGTTGCCTGACAGTTCCTCAATGATACTGTAAAATCTGTCCACACATGTAACAGAGATTTCAGTAATATGGGACATGGATCATTGAAATTACTCAATATTACCACCAGTTTATCAAGTAAAAGGATGTTTCATCAGATTCTAATCTTAATTTCAATAAAATTACATGAATTTAAAAGGGTGTCTATTCATTTGCAAACAGTGTTTTGTGTTCTAGCAGTTCACTCCGGTCAAACGTTTCTGAAAAATTAAAAGGATTCTTCATATTTGTAGTTTCTACACTGTAAAAATGAATTTTACAGTTTTATTTTACAGAATTTTAACATGTTTTAAATGCAGTAAAAATAGTTAAATTACAGAAATAAATTGCAAATTTACAAGATGGTTATAAAGTTTATAAACATTAAAAACGTGTAAATTTACTTGTATTAAAAATATATTTTACGCCTCAGCTGCTGTCATATTACCGTTTTTTACAGTGTAGGATCCCAAATACAAAAGTAATAAGTCAGTCTCAACAGAACATTTTCCATAAAACTAGAACTCAATAGTCTCAGACACCCTAAAGGTTACAACTTTTCCTTGACATAATTTGCAACTCAAATTTTAAGCAATTTAATCATTAAAAAGCATTCCTATGGTGGGGGATAATGTAATAATTATATGACCAAACATCCCAATGTGAAATATAGGTCATTGTAGAAGTCTTTCAATTGTACATGCAAAAGACAATGAAGAATGTGCAAAGTGAGAAGCCAAACTTCTGCTGGAAGTGATGCAGAAGAAAAGACATGGAGGAAAGAGGAAGCAAATAATGACCCCGAAACACTAAACAAATCTCTCACTCTGTCTACAGGATACAAGCCTGTGTTTACCTCACCACTCTGAAGAAATGACCGACTGCCAGTGTGAACATAAACATCTCGCTGAAATCCTCCCTTTCAGAGGCGGATAACATTTACACAAGGAGGATCAGAGAAAACAAACGCTAGTATCAGAGAAACTTTCTCTGAGAGAATCTGAATGTGAACTTTCAACAGGCGGCTTACGTAAACGTGTCCATTTTTGTGAAGGAGCGATATAGTCATAAAGAGTTAGAGAGAAGAGGAGACACACGTCTCTCCTTTAACTTCTCCAAAATCTTTCACCTACATTCATGACTGTGACAATGCATTGCATAATAAAATACTTCCTTGTTTACCGAAACTCGATTTGCAGTATCTGACACAAAACTATAGACAATAACCCTAATCCTGGTATGTAGATAATGCATGACAGACAGACAGACACACACACAACAACAAACAAAAGAACTGTTCAGGGCAACAATGTTGGCTACTACACCCATTAAATATGAAACATGTTTTCTTTCCATCAAAAAGTAGTCTTTGCATTTGGGTGATCAAGGAACAACATCTGACTGGTAAAGCTGACATCTGACTGTGATGTCTTCAGAAAAGCATTGAAATTAAGAACACATGGGTTGTGGGAAGAAACACATGATTCAGGGCATGTCACAGCATGTCTGAACACAGCAGGTCTGACTGTAGTTTCAGCTCTTTGCTCACTGGGTGTCAGGAGGAAACTGGTCACATGACCTACGGCCTTAGGTCAAGAGTTGTGTCCAGCAAAGCACACTTCCTGTGACTGAGGGTTGACATGCACGTGTTCTGATGATATCAGACCTGAAATTCTTGGTTTGCATGGGCTTTGTTGCCAGATAAATATGACTGACAAGATAAAATGTTAACGAAACTATTGTTCACATGACTGCTTGGCCTTTTTGTGCAAAGTATTCTAAAAGCTCACAGAACCAAACAGTAGCCTAACTTCTTGAAATCCTGAACGTAGCCCATGTTAACTAAAATACACTTAAATGCATTTAAAGTGCTCTATTTTCTCACACTAATTTTGTACTTTAGATACGAAAAAGTATATTAGTCTTTAATACTTTACTAAGATAAACGTAAGACGATCGAAGTTTACTCAATTATTATTAAGTACTGAAGACTATATTTTTAGTATATTAAGTACAAACTTAATGTGTGAAAATGGAGCACTTATGAAAGTGTACTAAGTGTATTTAGTGCACTATTTTTGGGAGTGTTAATGGCTGTAAACAGATGTGACATTCAATAACACAATCAAAATACCGTCAACTGAAGCAACCTAATTCATGAGTTTCATCAGTAAAACTAATAATCAAAGATTACTACATGTAAATTTGAGAACAAAAGTTTGAAGCATTTTCACTTATTACATTAAACTTGTTGTTACATACAATAGCCAAACGTTAAGCAGAATAAAGATTAACATGAACAGAAAATCTTGTTTTTTGTATGTCTGACTTGCTCTAATCTGAGAATATTTTAAAGAGCAATACACAAGCAAGAAAATGATCACGTTTGCGTTAAAAAGAAAAGCCACATTTGATTTTACTAGATCAGTTACCGAACATCTACAAAATATACAATTATGTAAATTAGTGCAGTCTTAAGCATTACTTATTTGAATGAAACTTATTTTAAGTATGTTGTGTTTCAACGTTTAAATCTCACTGACGTGTCAACTTTTTGGACCCAATTGTACACAAAACGCACCACAATATCAAAACCAGCTGCTCACAGGAAATTGTCTCTGAACAGAGAAGGCAGATTATTCACCAATTGGACATTTGTAAGGAGCCACACCTTCCAATGAAACCCACAGCCATGTGAAAGCAAAACTATCACATTCAGAGAGCACCTGAAACTTCCATTTGAATTTCTATCCGTATCAGCCCAAATGAAGCTGTTTAGAGAACAGACTGTGCAACTCATGAAACAAGTTAAGTAATCATTACAAACCCTGTAGCTGTAGACATTTAATAAGCTACATCTGATACAGAAATAAATATTAGAGCAGGAAAGCTTTCCTGAACTCACTTGAAATGTAAACATGCCTCTGTATAACATTTTAAACAAAGCAACTCTGTGTACTACACATTGAAACAAGTAATAAGGTAACCATTTTGTGTTAGGGTGGCGTGTCTGGGCTCTGTTTAGACAGGCACTGTTTCTATCTTCCATATAAAAGCCCTTTACCACCAGGGACTCTGCGTCAAGACAAGCCCAGACTGCACAGCAGCAGGAATGAGAAAAATCACCGGAATCCGAGGGTATTCCCAGAACTAGCCAAGGCTGTGACTGTAGGCATGGCTGCCTCCATCACTCTCTGTCCAGCCCTTCTGGCACCCACACACCCCTCCAATCATCTTGCCTCTCTGATGCTCTGAAAGAACCACACCTCGGGGATGAATATTTAAACAAGGGGTGGAATGGGGTTGTTTTCATGTCTGGATGTAAGTCAAACCCTATCACTTACCGAATGAGACTGTATCATGCTTTAAAATACAGAAAACGGTCTCATTTAAGCTGTGGATCATTTGTCTTATGACAACAGTTATGTTGGTATCTTAATACAAGACTCTATAAACCAATAAATAGAAAGTAAAGAAGGTATAGTGCAGCTTTAATGCATCATTCACATATTTCTGAACAGGCACAAAGCAGCCGTAACTCATCCATGTAGACATCTACATACATGGCTAAGATGTACTGTAGATGCTGTGTCTTCAAAATTGCTGAAAAATTAAAAATGTTGTAGCAGAAAAGCCTTAATGTTTGTTGTTTTAGATCAACAACAGCTTTTCAATTATACTTGATTTAAAGATATAATAACGCATGCATCAATTTAATATCTGTATCCATCATTTTATATTTAAAGGGGTCATATGACACGGCTAAAATGAATATTATAGTTTGTTTAAAATGTAATGCAAGGTGTATACACGATTTAAGGTTCAAAACACAGTATTTTCAACATTTCCGTGCATGTTTGTATCTCCTCTTTGCCCCGCCTCTCTGAAACGCATGGGTTTTTAACAAAGCTCATGGCTCTGAAAAGCGAGGTGTGCTATGATTGGCCAGTTAACCAGTGCGTAGTGATTGGTCGAATACTGCAAGCGTGTGACGGAAATGTAACGCCTTTTGACCATATTTGGAACATCAGGTTCCAAAGCAATTGTACTGACAGTACTGACTTGCATATACATTTGGGCGGTCTTAGTCAACTCATACCACGAACTGACGTAGACGTATTTGTGGAGGTGTGGTTACACGAGGCATTTCAGGCAGGTCTGGGTGAGCATTCGCTTTCAGATAGAATGCATCTTTCGTTCCGACACTTTCATTTTTGCAATTTTACGTGTCTATTACATGCATGGGCAACTTATAACACACCAAAGACACAGAAAAACAAGTGTTCGCGCCATATGACCCCTTTAAGATGTCAACCACCTAACATTACACAGTAGGTTGCTGTAAAAATGCACATGATACTGTGCATATACACATTTTTCCATTCAAAATATTTTTAGGATTTAGACTGCGAAGGAAGAAAGCCTGAAAACAGACAAACTAACACAGGCACAGTCGAACAGGCACACAAACAAAAACACCACCCACATGCACTCAAGCTGTGGTGCAATACTTCCTTTAACACACTTGCAGCAATCTCTTGCGACAGGGTTGGCACTGTATTATAAAAGCTGAAAAGCACAATCACTCCAGGACTTAATCTAATATAGCAAACCAAGCGCGGCATTGCTTATCTTGAACATGAAATGCATAAGTCAATATACAATATACAGATGAGCATAAAACTTAAGAGTAATCAATTATCTTAATGTCAAAATCAGTTTGACTCTACGAAACATCATCAGATGGTAAAATGCACAAGTTAACGTTTTGAGCTCAAGAGATACTTTTAAGGGCTTAGTAATCGTTGTCATTCAGCAACAACACTGCATAGCAAGGCACAGTGAAAAATCAATAGATAGTACTGCAGTCTTCACAGCCTAATCAGGGTCATATGGTGGCTCTTAATCCCCTTAAAACATACAATCTTCACATAGCAAAGCCTCGGGGTACTGTCTCCGTGGCAACACGGTCACATGACACTGACACCAGAAGACCTGTGACTGCTCAGTCATCGGCACTTACTGACCACAGATCAGCTGAAGACAACCTTCCTGTTATCATAGAGAAGACATGAAAAAGAAACATATGTTGGCAAATTGTAGAGGAAGCGAAACTTTCACTCTTCGCAGTAGAACATTAAGTAAAAGTAAAATTGAGTTATTTACCGCTTCTCCTATAAAAAGGACTTTTAAAAATCTAAGTTATTAACAATTTTGATGCTGCTTTTAGCCTCAAGTTAAAACCAAGAGACAGCTCACCCAGCAAGACACCTACTAACCTCTCCAATACGGAAAGCACACCAAATTCCTGAAGTTTAAAAGTAAATGCAACATTACCTTAAAGACCATATAATAACCAACTCAGGAGGAATGAAGCATATAAATACTTTACACGTATATAATTATGTGCAGCGGGCACGCCTGGTTTTGAACATGGCCAAAAAACCATCTGCTATTTCTAAACCTTTCCCAAACATCTGTTTTAACCCACGTTTTGCACAAAGTCAAAATCACTCCCGAAGCATTTCCACCCCTGTGTGTATCATTAAGTTATCACCATGCAAACACACGGGCCAGTCTAACATTTATACAGTCTAGAATGCAGCTGTGGAATGTTACCCTCCTCCTTCAACTCAAAGCATGCTTAGGTCACATGACAGCTTCTGCTACATGACCCCATTACTGTAACTCCACCCTCGGAGAGTTCATTATCAAGTTGCATCCAAATGCTATGCAAGCGCACCTTATTTGTTTACAGTTTCATCAAAGTGTGTTAGACAGGGTCAGTCCTGAGAGACTGGACCTGTCAATCAAAGCAGTACCGTAAATTAGCATAACTGGCAGCAGCACAAGGATGCTCGCTTACTCATGCCATCTGAGAGCTGTGTATTCATTGCAACATACAGTTGATTGCATAAACGATTTCCCGTTAAATTGATGGATTATTTAAACATACCTACGCTTGAAAATGTGCAAGCAGAAAGAAGGGGAAACACTGTTCATGATTTTTTAAAAATGCAATTTGTATTAAAAGTCTCTTTAAAACAATCAGACAGCTGTTAAAATGCTAGTCTGAAATTAAACGTACAATCGGATTAGAATTTCAATGGTACATCACATTTGTTAAAAACAAAATAACAAAAATCTGATTTAACTGGTCTAGAGAGACAGTGGATTGTGGCTTTGAGTCTGGGGGCGTCAGTACCTGCGTTTCACACTATATTTGGCCAAATCTAGACCAGTTTCAAGAAAAGAGCCAAAAATGTTTTACTTAAAGGCCAAAAAAACTCTGTGAATTGTGATAACTGCCATTCCATTGACAATAGGCCTTTAAAACATTGTTAACCCCCAAAACAATCAGCAAGTGTAACAGTTAAGTACTTTGTGGATTGCCATGAACAGAGATTCCTTGCAGACCATTGCAGCTTGGCACTAAACTCTTGAACAGCTTTTAGGAAGGCACTCGACGCGATGACGTAAGCTCCGACGTCCTCACGTCACAACAGTAAAGTCTTAGCGCACGCTGGAGGAGGAGAAGGGGGGAAAGTGGCACGTGAAAGTGTTTTTTTTTCAGTTGTGACGTCATCCGCCGGCAAAATAACAGAAAAAAATGACGCGATAATTTGATTCACGACGAGGGTTGCCAGGTCCGCGCGCTCCTTTAGTCAAACTCACGTACAGCAAGAAAAATTATACAGATTTTCCTCCCGTGTCTCAGTTTTCCACGTCTTGGGGTTTAAGTTCCAGTTATGAGTGCAATCCGAAACGGGCGTCGATCAGCAACTTGTGTTGACATCAATGCTGTGCATACTCCAACCCTAGCGGAATTCCTGAAGAGTGATCCACTATTCCAGGGGGTCTCCTCCTCCCCTTGAGGAACTCCTACTCCAAAAAAGCCAAGGCCAGGGGGGAGACACGTAGCTCAACAGTACAGAATTCCTCTAAAAAAAATAATAACAAAAACTAATGAATTACTACCGCTAGTTCGTGTTGCAAAAGACAATACCACACTCGCCGGCACCTGAAGAAGAAAAAACTCAAGAAAAACACAAGTGCCTACGATTTCAACGCGTCGGTTTGTCTAGATCCCAGAACATTCAAGTATTCTGTCGTGTAAACACTGGTTTCAATATTCTTTTGTCGTGTGCAAGACAAGGTAGGACACTTTATAGGAATACTGATGACAGTTAACACCAGAAAATAAGCGATGTTTGTTGTGTCTTTGTCCTAGAGCAAACTTGTTAGTTCTCTTTTTAATCTTACGGAGTCTTTATTGACGTGCGGCTCACTCACCATGGCAAACAGGAAAGGGGACACATAAATGCTTTTCTGTTTAAAGAATAACACAAGACGAACAGCACTGATCGTCTCCATTTGGCGCCGAGGCATAGTTCATTTGTCGGACAATTTCTGCAAACAGTTCGTCCACCGAGCCTTTATTTTTGGCTGAAGTTTCCATAAACGGGCAGTTCCACTCGTCCGCCAGAGCTTTGCCTTCCCCGGAAGAGACTTCCCTCTCTCCTTCCAGATCCACCTTATTCCCCACCAAGATCATGGGCACTCTCTCGTACCGTTTCACGCGGATGATTTGATCCCGCATGGGTTTGATGTCCTGGAAGCTCTGTTGGTTGACCAGACTGTAAACGAGTATAAAGCCCTGGCCGTTTTTGATGTACAGATCGCGCATGGAGGCGAACTGCTCGGTCCCCGCCGTGTCCAGGATCTCCAGCACCGAGGGCGACGAGTCCACCTCGATCTCTTTGCGGTAGAAATCTTCTATCGTCGGATCGTACTTCTCGATGAAGGACCCGGTGACGAACTGCACAGTCAAAGCCGATTTTCCCACGCCGCCGGATCCCAACACGACCACTTTGTATTCTCTCATGGCTGCTAATGCACAGGCAGGCAGTCACTCCCTCTCTCTCTCTCTCTTTCTCTCTCTTTCTCTAAAAGGCGCGTGCACCCGCTTTGAGACGCCCTGCTGTTTCAGTCCGCCGTCCTTCCGCTCGCCGCCCGAACCCAGCCCGATCTCTGGCTCAGGGCGAGGTTGCTGCTGCACGATGTGTGTTCTGGGGTGAGAATGGGCTTGATTCTGGCCGTGCCCCAGCATTAGAAACGCATCGTGTTGGACCTTGCGCCGTGTCTGTGCTCCGGGAGCGATCAATGCATGCGCCTATCTCTCTTGTCTCTATCGCACACGCGCGCAGTTTTCCTGCCCACAGAGTCTACAGGACGTCACGTCTTTACGTCACCGACACAGAGTTTATTAAAGGCGCAGTCACCTTTCTACTGCTACACACGCTGGAAGTTTTTTTTTTTTTAGTGGGTACCACGCCTAGGTGAAAATATGTGTGTCGCAACTGCATGAGTCAGGACTGATTCTGGTCAGAGTGAGAAACCATTTAAGATTAATCCAAAACGCGTGTTATATAATTCTGTAAAGTAAAAAAACCTTGTCAGGGTGGGTCATTATAGATTTAGTGGTGTTTAAATTATTGTGAAAGCTATGTTGCACTAAACGTTTATGATGGTTTAGGACAGTGTTTATTTTTTAACCTTTACAAACCCACCTGCCGGACTCTCGGACAACCTAAAGACGGCTAGTATAATTCAGCAAGATTTTATGATTTTCGATTACTGATAACCTATGTATAAAGTATGTTAACTAAATGTTAAGTAGATTGTTGTTAAAAATCACGAGTTAAGAGATACTTAGGATTTTTTTATACTTTGATGTTTTTAAGGAAATGTTATTTCCGAAATTGCTTAAAGATAAAGTTTCCAAAGCAACATTATGTGCAATACCAGAGCATAGCATTTCAACATTTTTTCCCACTTTGTATCAACTGTGTATCCGCTATATTTTTTTCAACTTGAATGCTGTGTCAGCATAATGTATTTGGTAAAGCTGGATATTCCCCTTTAATGTGACGTCAAATGTTTCTTAAAAACACAAAACCTGTATTAGGACTATGCATAAGAATATGTCAAGACAGGAGTGATTAAGACAAACTATAATTATCCTAAAACCTGTAGCACAGACATGACTAATGCTTATTTCCTGTATGTCAGGAACAGAGGTTATAAAACAAGGTAAAAGGTTAACAATGATTTTAAAAGAATTCCATAAGGCACGAGCATCCTTATCATACAGGGATGGTGTGACTTGACCTGTTAGATTCGTGACAACATTGCTGGGAGTTATCTTACCTTACTGTAACTGTATCTATGTACTGATAGAAGGATAGAAACTTTATTTTATATTTCCTTTTATGTGTGCTAGCACATATATACACCACTATCACAGCTTATCAGAATGTTCGTTCAGGTTCCACTGGATATATTGATATATCTTTCTCCTCAAACATGACATGATCACTTTCAAAAAGTCCTTCTTTTTTCTTCACTTCAGAATGGATGACATTTCGGTCCTTACTTTATCACCAGTTACCCATTCTACCAGAGAGTGGCTTCTAAAATCAATCGGATTGGATCTCTGGGTCGAGTGTAATAATTTTCATCCTACACTAAGATGCCCTGGGCAGCAGTTTATACCATAAATATCTGAGGATCAAACAGTGGTCTGACCAAAGTCTACTAATTCACACTGCGTTTCTGAAAACCTGTTGTAGATTCCAACAGAAGCAGAAATCAATAATACACAGTATTCATACTGCTCACCTTTACACAGAGGTGGGATGTTTTTATCAAGGAAGTCTAGGATTCTAGACAGCAGACAGTGAGGGAAACGCGATTATGGTGTGGATAAGGACATCCTTTATTACCAACAGGTAATACTAATTAACTTAAGCTGTCAATGACTTTGTCTTTGAACCACAGTCATGCACACAAGTGACTATTGTTGTCATTGATTGCCATAGTGAGCAATAGTTGTGTATTGACCCAACGGAGGCCAGTAGGCTTGAGGGGTCATCACACCTTAAAAGCACATGCTTAATCACTTTCATTGTACATGTCAATTAACATACATTAAACATTAAAGGCAAGGTAATTTGCTAAATTAACATATGTGTATTTGTTTAAAGCAACAACAACAACAGTAATAATAATGATTATTATTATTTGCAAAATAATTATCATTATAATATATATACTTTTGAATCGTAGAGTAACTTAATAAAAGCCGTGTTTAGAATCTTTAGGCATGGTTTTGACGATTTTCACACACAATTTTACACAAGCTGTTGTTGAAAACTCCTTTAAAATGGATTTACAGTTTGTCTGTACAGGCTCAGAACAACAAGGCAGGATATTTACATAACGTGATGTGTGTGTTGCTAATTCATTGACTGGTAGACCTGTTCAGTCACCATTGTTTTGGACAGACTGTCATGGATCAATGACAATAGTGTTGGTGCATCAGTGTCTTTGATGTAACACAGACTAATGAATCATATGGACCACAGTCATCCAGACAAGCGAGGGTTAAGCAGAGTTACAGAGGCATTGCCCTCCATTTGGCCTGAATGCAAATGAAACTGTTGACTAAGGCTGACTAATTAATTACGTGTATTGCAACTGTGCAGTCAGTATAGATTTTCTGCCTGATTTTTAATCATTCTCTTGGCCCTGGTAGGAAGATCTCGGGTATTTTCCCGCAAGTGCTTTAAGATTTTCTCTATGTAACAATAGTGGCATCATCTTCATTCATTTGAATAAAAGTCATGACCATCTGTGAGACTAAAAACACCTCAAGGAGAGATAACTCAAGAAAAGTTTGTATTTCAAGTTGTTCTCCTTTATAGTTAATTAAGCAAACATAACCTTCATCTCATGTTCTGGATTTCTTATATAAAAAATACATTTTGTAAGCAACCATCACCTATTGAGCAGTGAATATGCGTTGAGGTAAAAAGGTAGCCTACACCATCAGGCCAGACAAGCTGTTTTTCTTTCTAATAAATAATGAAATGCACGGTGTTACATGAGGGCGTGAGGCAGGGTTAGGTCATCAGAAATTAATTTACCTTAACAGGAAAAGTGGCTTACATGCGGTTAAAATACTGACAATAAAATCATATACATACTTAGGGGTTACAGTTATAGATTATGAATTTAAAAGGACACACTGTTAATATGACATAATTTAATTATCGTATTTTTAATATAACAACGTGTCTTAAAACAGCAGCGATTGCAAATTCTGTAGAGCCACCTGGTGGTAAAGTAAAGCTTTATTTTTAAGATAAACGTATTGTACAATAAACGCAATTGAACGCAGGTGATTGCGTTAAAAAAATAGTTATTTTGAATGCTCAGATTTTAAATCGTTTAATCCGCTCTTTGGATGTCTTTAAAAGTTATAAGGCAATAAAAAAGAAAAATAAAGAAATGTGAAGTCACCAGTTTACCACAAGAGGGCAGTATTAAAAACAATATAAACTGAGCGTGAACACTGATACCACAGTCATACCATTAAAGGGAAATGCCTTTATCGACAACATTTATCTGTCTCTATTTCTTCAAGTGCTAGACCTTAAAAAATGAACCTGTTACTACATTAACACCAGTTTAAGTATGACAAATTTACCATTGTCTCCCTTTAGTGACCTTAGTTTAACCATGATATTTGTAATAAAGCTATAGTTTATGCAAATTATAATCAATCCAGCCAAAAAAAATTGTTTTTAAACCTTTACTGTAATAAAACAATGGTTCATTTTTATAAGGGTAGTTAAACAGGGTAAGTTTTAGGCAATTCTCAATTTCTCCTAGTATGTTGACATAAAAATTACAGGCTTGTTTCAATTAGTGGTATCTATTGTATGACAAGTATCTCTGAATTAAATGTGTGGTGCTATATAAACGTCTTAAATTGTATTAAGATTGTCTCAATTGTTTCGGTAAGAATTTGTCTTACTTATGAGTGCTTTTTGAGCGGCTTTTTTCGATCTTTTAAAAAACAATTTGTCTCTAGGTTTTTACTAGAACTTTATAAGTCTATATTTTCATTTAGATCAATTGTAATAACTAGTCACATGTTGTGTATGTGACTCTCTCATTTTTGGGCACCAAAAGAATATACGAAAAACGCCTAAACAGTATCTGGTCATGTTCTGCACTTAGTCTTGACAGAACCAAAACAAAAGAGCCGTTTTAATCCGACGCAGTTCTTCGGACACTAAACCAGACTGAATCTGGCCAAGCACTGTTGGAGTTTTTTTTTGAGCGGTCCGCACCTTACAGCTACATGATTGTGGGGAGCCGCTGAGCGTTCGAACAGCCGGATGAGCTCAGACAGAAGAGAGAGAAAATCAACACAGACCCTTTCACTCTTCCCACAATAACCGCCTTTCATGGCTGACATTTCACAGGCATTAATAATACATGCAAAGCTGTGGATAGAGAAACCGGCCAGGGGTTGAGGCCATTATCACTGAAAGTGTGTGTTCGGGGCCAGAAGAACGGCACTTTGCAATGCTCCACACATCCTGTTCGAGGAGAATGAGCTGGTGGTGGGGCTAAATGGCTGTCAAGCAAAGAGAAAGCAATTGTAAAGATGGTTAAAATGACTTATGAGATGATTAAAATTACTCAATAAGATTCCACTTTTTGCTTTGAGTTTTCAAATACAGTCGAATGCATTGATTTCATGTGTGCTTTGTGTTGTGCGTAGCATTAAAGATGGATCACCGTATTGTAAAATGTCAGCATGTTTGAAATTGTTCTGTAGAAACATACAAATGCTTTCGGGATGTAGAACCCTCGTTACATATACATTTAGTCATTTAGCAGAATATAGGTTTTGATGTAACTATAAGCTTGACAAACGTGAGACATTAGACAGTTTAATCTTACAAAAGCTTTGTGTTTCCTGATCTTCTGTTCATATGGTGATAATGGAGAAGTCAATAGAGATGGAATTAGAGGTTGTGACCTAAAGTAGCAGGAGATTAAATTTGAGAGCATTAATCGACAAAACGTTGTTAGAGAGTAGTGCACTCAGCCTCGCTTAGTTCCACTTCCTATTGTTTTCTCTCTGTGCACTGCAGATTGATTTGTCCTTTTATTCTAGATTTTGAAAGATATCAAAGAATATAGAGTATTTAAAGAAATGCATGCATTCTATATAATAGGCTATATGAAAAGAGACCAATTACTTTGTCTTTTGGTTCTTTTCAACATTATCAAGAAGCATACAAAATATAACAAGAGTTGCTTTTCACACCATAAGGAAGACAAACCAGAGTGAAAACGTTGTCAGAGGGACAAACAGCCCCTCAGTTTTAACAAAAGGAAAGTTCTAGAATAGCATGCACGGCCAGTAGTCCAAGGTGTGTCTTCAGTCTGTGTGTGTGTCCATGTGGTGGATGTATGTTTATGAGACTATTCACTGCTCACTGCATTCTAACTCTCTCTAATACAGTAGTTCTCAAACTGGGGTCCGCGGCCCCTGGGGGGGCCCCGAGATGGATCCAGGGGGCCACAGATTTTGTGGCATTTTATGAAATATAGAAATTGATCATAGATTTTATGCAATCAAACATCAGAAAAATAAGACCACCAGACAAAAGAATTGATGTTTCAGCATTTCAGCAACCTAATATGTTTTTGTTTAAATAAAAATGTTAAATTTAAGATTATAAGTCTTTATTTGCCACACTCAACACAAAGGGGGCCTTACAACGAAAAAGTTTGAGAACCACTGCTCTAATACACTACTACAGCACATGGGCGTCATGAGAATTAATATTAAGTTAGGGATGGTGTAAGATTACATAGCATCGATAACTCTTACACAAAGTCTGAGCTATTCACAGGCCCCAAAAAGGGTGAGTAGAGTCTAATTTTAGGTGGATATTCAGATCACCCGTGTCAATTTACCCTTTGACAACCCACTGCAGAGATTTACCATTTCACAGTGCTACCCTATATCACCTTAACTCACATCCATAGGAGCTCAATTTGCAGTGGCTTAAAATCAATTGATATTTATGTGCAACAATAAAACATACTTTATGATAATGTGTAGCTAAACTGAATAAGTCATCATTTAGTCAGCTTTGGAAATCTGAACACGGAAAATCAGTACATATGAGAAGGATTTAGCATCCGATAACACATGTAGTTTATTGTTCTAATAATAATCTGTTGGCACTGAGTTTCACCTCACACGGCTGTCACACTGTTCATACTTGATTCTATCTGTTTGATTCCTGTAAACTTTAACTTCAGATCAGGGTGGTGATCACAGTGAAGAATGTTTTACCCACTTTGTCTCATATTAGCTCTGGGTCCATTCACATACCCAGATATCTGCAAAACTTTCAAAGCTGTTGTGGATGTATTTAGCTTTTTTTCAATTTCAATGGTATTTGAGAGGTAACACTTGTAAATTCTTATGACTGATTAAAACTAATAAAATAAAAAGATCTTTGGATTATAAATAAAAAGTTTACATAAAATAATACTAGGAGTGAGTCTTTAAAAGGATACCCAAATAAAAATTAACCAAATTGAAATGTTTTATTTTCACTTTTATATATACCACTTTTGTTAGCCTTATTGTGTTTTTATGGTGTCTTTTTATGAGGCCTCACTGACTGTAATTGTATATAATTGAAGTTTGTAGTTATAATTGTAATTTAAATTGGTTAGCATATTCTCAGTACATCTTCAAAAAAATTCTTTCCCTTATGAAAGTGAGAGTTAAGTTATGACATTTTCAATGAATTAACCTTTTAACTGTTCCCATGGCTCAAATCATACTGTCTGCTCTGAAATAAACCAGCATGCAGGATCTAACAATGACAAACAGTAGAATACTGTAGTTTTATCCATCAGAGTTATTATAAAATACCTCAAAGATGCTTTGCTTCTCCACTCTGCAGATGGCAGGAAACTGGATACCAGACTGCACTGCAAATTCATGCGGGCAGACTTTAATTAAACAGATAAATTATCCTATAGGGATAAGGAAGCAAATAGGAAAGTCTTGGTAAAGGGTAGAGGGCAATATCGTGGGGCACAGATGATGCAGTGGCATTAAAACAGAGTCAAACAGAAGCCTCCTGGCCACAATTGCTTAAAAAATGGCTACCTGGATCATTAATCAGAAAAGGTTAGGGGTACAGTCTCGAGGTCTCTTCTCTCTTTATACCTCTATTTTAGTTCGTCTCTCGCTTACAGGTTCGCAAAATTAATAGGGTCAGTCAGTGAAGCAGGAAGTTTAGATAGAGACTAAACAAAACAGAATGAGGATAGAGCAGAAAGAGGAAGAGGGCAATGAGGCTTCAAAAAAGCGTGTGCGCTGCTCTTCACATATGAAAATGACTGCTGGCTCATCTCTCCTCTCATCCAGATAATAGAGGTTACTTGGATTTCACTCTCTCTGCCAAACCTCTATATTGTAAAAGGTGCGTGAGAGTGTGTGTATGCACATCAGTGTGCAGAAAGAAACAGGGAACTTGTGAAAAATGTACAATAAATGACATTGTTTGAAGTGAAAAACAAATGAAAAACTACACAAAACTCATGGTTATTCTGGTTTGAAAAATGTGGGTGAAAACCCAGCTAAATTCATTTTTTTGCGATTTACAGTTTTCTACAAAGAAATCATATAATGTAAAAAACATTATGTGAAAATGTAATCTTGATATCTTTAGTATTGATTAAGTCAAAGATGTCAAAGATTGAAATCATAGTGAAATTAATGGTTGAAACCAAATTTTGATGCTTATTATCTCAAATTTAGAATTTAAGACTTTGGCCTATTTTTCACAGACAGGGTCACAAACTTGAAATGGCTTGGAATAAAATGCTTGTTTTTCGTGAAGTTACAAAATAGGCCTACAAAATTACCCGTCATGCATTTTTATCTATTAGCAAAAACACACTCATTGCAAGACCGGCTTCTATAAACCAGCTTTAAAGAATTCATAACATGAGATCATGGAAATGACATTTCATGCAGTGTGCATTTTGCTTAAACAACGTTTTCATCTATTCACCTTAGAATTAAAAACATAAAGGGATAGTTCACCCAAAAATGAACATTTTTGTCATCAATTACTCACTCTAGTTGTTCCAAACCTGTATACATTTCTTTGTTTGGTTGAAAACAAAGAAAGATATTTGGAAGAATGTTTGCCAATGAGATCTCTGGGGAATCACCGAATACCATAGTAGGAAAAAATTAAATGGTAGTCAAAGGTGCCCCAGAACTTTTTGCTTTCATAAATTCCTTAAAATGTCTTCTGTGTTATGCAGAACAAAAAAAATACAATTATTTTTCCTACTATGGTGGTCAATGATGTCTCAGAACTGACAGTTGCTTACATTTTTCCAAATATCTTTCTTTGCGTTCATCAGAACAACGAAATGTATACAGAGTTGGAACAAACTGAGGGTGAATAAACCATGACAGAATCTTCATTTTGGGTGAACTTTACCTTTAATTTAAGAAGCGAAGAAAAGCCATAAAGAGAATGATAAGGATACATAAACCAACTATATAACCTTAAAAAGTCACTATATATAAGGCCTGTAGTCAGTGTAAAACCACATGCTGACTTAAGAAATAAAGACTGCTCTGTTGATCCAGTTGTGTCAGTGCAAGAACAGCTGAATTGATCTTGGCAAAGATTTTGTGTCCCGCTGCACTATTTCTTGCCAAAAACATACTTTGTGTTAATTAAGGATGTGCTTGGCCATTTCATATTATAGAATGCATTTAATCAAAGCACAATTCATTTAATTCCCCCTGACAGCAGTTTGATTTCACCTCATTATTGTCCATCTCTCTCATTCCCTCTTTTTCATTTTTCTGTCTAGGCTTGATAATACGGGGATCCAGATGTACTCTGTGATGTCAGCACTATTTCTGGGTGTTTGAATGAGACCTGTTGAGGTTGGTAGGTTACCTGTCTCATCCACTCTGTTAGCTGGACATACAGCCTTTCTCTAACTCACGTACACATAACTTCCATTACTTTCTGCCACGCTAAAGAGATGCAACTCATTTCTTCAACATGACATTATTTGGTGAAACCTCTATTGACGTGTGTCATTCATCTCCCCACATGGCCAGGTCTGGCTCTTTAATCCTGTCTTCAGATTGCATTCTCGCATTCGTGTCTGGCACAGTCGATATAGCGCTTTATGACCCCCTCATCTCCCAGTTCAATCAGAGGACTTAGGTAGCAAGTACACCACAGACACAACAGTGTAGCCAGCCTAGAATGTCATGGCTGGTGACTTTGACCACAGAGCTTATCTCTCTGATGCTTTCTTTTCTCGGGCTTAAGATACAGCTTCAGTTATTATCCCACAGTACTGAGACTGAAACGTGACCTTGTAGGAGATCTTAAAAAGTTTCTAGGGACACATTGTATTCTTTATCACTGGGTGTGTCTGAAATGGAAAACAAGATTAAGTTTTTAGAATAAGACAAGTTTTTAACGTAAAATACAAAAAGTATATATATTTTATATTAATTCTATGTACATTTTTGACAGTCCAATCAAATATAAGTCATAAATACAGCCGTGAAAGAGAGCACTCCAGATTTGCCTTTAATCAGTATTGTTTTAATTCCAGTCCAGTTACTTTTGAAATTCAACAGATAGCAACCTCGGGAATGGCACAGTCACCCAACAGCAATGTGAAAGACTGACAGCATGACAAGACGTGTGAACTGGCTTATGCAAACCAAATATTCATTTTGAAACTGATCCTAAAATACATGTAAAAACTTAGTGTTGATTGAAACATGAATATGAACTTGTGTTTTGCTTGCAGTATTCAAGATCTGCAGACATTGCATCTTTATTGTTATTTTGATCAGTTTGGCCCGTTTCAATTTTTTGCAAATAAAAACCAATGTTGGTTGAAATGTTGTCAAACGTTGTTGAACATGTCAAAACACGTACCTAAATAGTAAATTGAGATATGGAGTGGTATATAAATATGTTAAGATATATAATGTATTAGGCCACAAGATTCTAATAACTGCAATTACTTCAACAGTAGTTCATTTGCCACAATGTAGTTGAATGTATTGCAGAACACATTGTTCCATGTAGTTTTGGTAACTAAATAATGCAGTAATTCTTGCTAAAATTAAATTTCACATATACTCTCTGATATTTACACTACATAAATAATTATTAGTTCATTTTTAGTAAGAATAGAATTTGTTAGTATGGTATCCAAATTTCTATAGTAAAAATACCTAAACAACCCTTAATACATATTTTTGTCTCATTTCATTGTGTTTTATTTGCAGTGTGTCACATTTGAAATTAATGACAACACTGTCATTTACATGCTCATTTCTCTGTAGATGCTTATATCCAAAGTGACACAAATGTGGAGCATTGTGAGAAATTTGCCAAGAGCTAAAATATCTGTAGTATTACACCCAATTCAAGTTTCAAAAGTAATCCAGAACACAAAGTTTTAAACAAATAAACACAATTACTTACAGCCAACTAGCTGCAACACGTATGTATGAGTTACACATCACAGAAAAACACAACTCCACAATGTAGATTGATTTGACATGAAACATGACAACTGTATTACTCGTATGGGTTTTGTGAATGCCAGAGAGCAGTGAAGCCAATTTTACTACCATAAATCATTTCTCAAACCATGAGTCAAGATTTCTCCTTAGATATGAATATTTACACTAAGGGACACAGGCTCACCAGTGGGGATGCTGATTTTAAATGATGTTGGGTCTATATGTACACATGTGATGTACCTCTTTGCAGTTCTATGCAACACTTGAAGAAACACAAACACCAGCTGACCACACATAAACAAAAAATAACCGAAGTGTATACGTAGCTTTTATAGTTCAAATGAAACTGGGACGTAATTCAATTGTATTCTGAAGTGCTAGGGATGTGAAAACATGTGGGTCAAGCTCTGCCAGAGAAAACTAAAATACAGAAATATTGTCTTGGCTGTCAGAGACCAAGGTTGGTAACCAGGGTGGTATTCCAGAAAGTAGGGTTAACTTACCTTCAGCTAAACCCTGAACTCTGGGTTGATTAACCCAAACCTTATTTACTCGGGGAATGTCGGTTCCAGAACACGTTTAAAGGGTAAGTTTAATCAACCTCACGAAAGATACCTAGAGTTAACACGCGCTCACAGATACAACATGAAGACATTGTCAATGGATCCCAAAGTTCACAAGTCACCATGGAAACGGCCAGGAAGTTTAAAAGTTTTTCACTGTAAAACAACGTTATAATGAGTTTTTTTACATCGAAGGCTTGAATCTGCATCAGTGTATAAAGTGTGGGATTAAAAAACATAAAAATCATATTATTTAATTTTTAAGTTAAACGCCTTAAATTAATTATTTAACTAAAAATATAAATAGTTTAAATATATGTTCTATTTTTATACTGAAAATGTTAAAATATATACTCATAAAGTGTCTACCATGTTATTTTACCAAAATTGTGTTGTTGTACCAAAAACATTGTAAAACCAATGTTTTTTATTACATTGCTAATTTTATAGGCAGTATTAAATCTCTTTTTTGTTCCTTCTCTGTATGTTCCTTAAAAAAAATCTACCTTTATTTGTTTTTCTGAAAACTGACTTTGGCTGAAGATCTCCTGTGACAGTAGAGGTTTAAAATGTTAGGCCCAGTCACATGTCCAATATATAATGTAGCCTAATATACAGTATATCCCTTTCAAATACATATATATATTTTTTTTTTTCTTTTGACTTTGTTTGCTAAAAGGCCATAACTTTCCAAATGTGAAATGAGGTGTAAAAGGCCTATCTACAAAGACCAATAACAAATTGTAATTTGGAGAAAGGCCTTTCAATACCGTAGAGGAGGCTGAGGATCAGAAAAACATTACTAAGAAATAAAGTCTTTAAATGTAATTTATTATATATCTGAATTAAAGTGATAAAGGGACATTAAATCTGTAAACACTATGATAGGTGATAACCTATCTATAATAATTAAACTTATCCTGGGAATGAGGCCTGCCAGACTGGGAATCAAACATGCAACCTTTGAGTTATAAGTCTATCTCTCTAACCATTACACCACAACTGCCCTAAAATGAGTCAAATATTATAGTTAGTGGGGAAGAGTAATGAGATGCAAATTCTTAATAAATTGTTATGAAGTTACAAGAATTGTAAGGTGTGCATTCTATTTATGAATCCAATAATATTTGGAGATTTAATAATAAACCAAATTAAAAGTATGTACAGTATTCAATATAAATACATAAAGCCTTAAATTAATTAAGAACAGCTCACATTATTTTGATTAAAAATTATTTTATTTTAAAAAGGTTACAAATCATAAAATTTGCATAAAATCAGTTGTGAATGCTAAATCGCAATGCGTGTGACTGGAAATGTTATAGTAATACTGTAAAATTATAATATATTATAGGCTACGTAATCTGTGCTTCCATGCCCACTTGACACTCATCAAAAGTGCACGCATGCGCAGATAACCCCCGAATCTTAGTAACATTTCCTTGAAATGAACTTGAAAAGTTGCTATGGTGACGTATACATACCCAGAAAGTTACCTGTTTTTGGAACCGAAAGTTGAGGTTATCAGCAACCTACCCTTAAATTTACCCGGGTATGTCACATAACCAGTTTTCTGGAATACCCCCCAGGCCATTCTGGTTTATATATAAAAAAAGGCTGTGCATGCCTCGTTCCTTGTTTCTTCCTACACAAACAAACCTTGTATAAATAAATGAATGCAGCAAGGAGCCTTGAAGAATAAACATAGGACCTTTGTTCGGTGACTAAATGCAAGATGGCTGATCAAACATGTTTGTAATAATTCTCCAAAAATGAGAATAAAAATGGTGCTCAGGGATTTTATTCAGACTGCTATTTTCGTGTTCCATTAAAGAGCTTAGAGAATTATACTGTGATAATAGAATTCATTAAGGGAATAATTCATTGCTAAAGGCACCATGCTGAGTTCATAATATTCACTTCTTGAGCATTTGAATCCATTAAATGATGAATTTCAATGGAAATCAGCTTTGATCAGGCTTTGGTGGCAGAACAAGTGTTCGACACAAATCATTTACATTATTTACAATTTTACAATTGAATTTTAAATCTTGCTCTGTGAGAAATACATTGCATATACTGTACTATTAATCTAAAGAAATAGGTTTGAAAATGGTCATTTGAGAGATAAGATTTTATCTTCAGAAACAGCTGATAACTCAATAAACAGACAGTGGATATGAAAGATGCAATCAATACTCCTTCAGATCATTCCATACCAAGTGTCCATTTTTCGATTCCAACACTTTATAGATAATAAATCATATACATTTAAAAATATTAAATTTTTAAAAAAAAAGAGAAGAAAACACTGAGGCGTAGGGTTGACTGGAGCTGGTTTCCACACTAATCTTCCTGATGGTGGCATTATTTGTTGTTACATAAAAGCGGAACTTCCACAGCACCCACTAGTTCAAAGAGCTATTTCACTTTGCCCTGTCACCATGGTAATAGCCTTGACGGTCTGTTCCTCTACTGCAAGAAAGATTTGTTCTCTCTTTCTCTATCTCCTTGTCCCTCCTCTCTTTTTCTCCACCTCTCAGTTGTTCACAGAGGGCAGGTTTAAACGGTGTCACAATATGAAAGAACAGCAGATGGAGGCGGAGTGACTGGCAGGGCTCGGTGGTTTTCGTGCCTCAGCAGGTCTGATGGAGGCTGGCATTGTCGTGGCGGCCTCTTCCTTCCTGCAAACACAAAAGCGCACAGTGGCAAACATACACGCTCACATAAGCATGCAGAAGCACGCTTTCGCAATGGTCGATTCATCCATTCAAACACACATTAGCACACACACGTTTGAATTTACAAAAACAAGCACAGGTGGGAAACTTATTATAGATTTAGCAGAGTAAAACTCATAAAAACAATATGTAAAAACTGTGAAATAGCAAATGCCATTAAAAAGAGATTTTCCCCGTTAAGTTACAAAAAGAAATTCAATAGCTCAGTCTAAGTCAGAATCATGTTTTATAAATTTACACAACTCAGGTCTTGAGGCCCTGTACCAATCCTGTCCAGCATCTGTAACCATTCGGCTTTTGTTCCTCTCACAAAGAGTGACTATAGGAGAACTCTGGGAGGAAAAGAAAATGCAGTGTTATTTATTCCTCTCTCATTCCCTTTCCTTCCTTGTCCTTTCCTGTGAGAGAAACAAAGAGTCAACCCGCTCAGGGAAAAGGGAAAGCAATTGAGAACGGCGCAAGGTGAAACTGGCGCCAATGCATGATACCCATCGGCTTGAAATGGAAGGGTGGAAACAACAGAGAGCTAAAACACTGTAAACAGTAAAACAGTAATGAATAGAGAGAGAAATAAAAATTAATAAGAGCTTTCTTGTCAAAAGAATGGATTTTAAGTCGATTTGGATAAAAGCATCTGCATAAATGGCAATGTTGCTTTGACTATACAGGGACTTTACTCAACAACAGAAAAGCATTTATATGGAATTAGAATTCAGTACACTAATTTCAAGTAATCAATTTAATAAAAATGCAAATAATAAACCTTATGTGTTATAGATCAGCTTAAATTCAAATAAAACAAACTTAAAGAAGAGGTTTCTTTCTACTTTTACACAAATGTAATATAAATCTTAGGGGTCCACAGAATGTGTCTGTGAAGTTTCACCTCAAAATACACCGCAGATCTTTTATTATACCATGCCCCAGTTTTGCATGTGAGGAGAAACGCGCTGTTTTGGTGTGTGTCTCTTTAAGTGCAAATGAGCTGCTAGTCTCCGCCCCCTTTTCAGCAGATAATGCAGCCAGGGCTGTGAGCCAGTGCTTCCATCGACAAAAGAAGGGTCACATGAAGCGAACGAGAAACGCTGTTTCCGTCTTTAAACACCAAACACATTGTTTTCTAAAAGCGAACAGACTCCTAACAAAGGCGTCATGTTTTCTACATGCGAAATTACACATGACAAACCGGTCGCGTATTTACAAACCATAACACTGCTTTCTATAAGTGAATGTACCCACGGAAGAAAGGTCACATGAAGCGAATGAGAAACACTGTCTTGTCTTTGAACACCAAACACATTGTTTTCTATAAGCATACCTGTTTCCCCCGGGGCCATTCGTGAAGGTGTTCAGGTCCCCTTGGTCCGGTCTCAAACACTTTCGTGGGTGTGACCCGCTATCGCGTTCCGGTGTTTCATTGGTGAAATAACAAAACGGGAGGGTGGTGGAAGATGGGTGTGAAAAACGGGAGATTCACGGGTTCGCCTATGCAGATAATAATGAAAGCAGGGGTAGGTAAGGTATGCGTATTTGGCGTGCTGTCCAGGGAGCGGGCTCCGAGCTCGCCGGTTCCTTCTGAACCCGGAACACTCTCCACCTGATAGGGGCGAATGCACAGAGCTCGGAAAAGGCCCAAACAGTCCCAGAGCTCACCCCCAGGGGTCCTGCTGAAGAAAGAGAGTTCAGGGAGAGGAGCCAGGGAGGTGGAGGGATGTTGAATTACTTGTAGAGTTTACGCAGGTAAGATTTCTGGTCTATTTATGAGAAGGCTCGCTAGAGCTGATATGGTAGATGTCGTGTTGCTGACAGCGAACCAGCCGAGTTTGATTATATGCTCCGGCTTCTCCCGAACGTTCTTAATAGAAGATCAGTTCTAACCGGAGTGTTGACAGGTATGTCTATAAGCGAACGGAATCCTAACAAATGCGTCACGTTATCCATATGCGAAAGGATGACAAACCAGTTGTGTATTTAGAAAACCAGACACACTGCTTTCTATAAGTGAAAGTACCCATGACAGACCCATCGCGTGTTTTCAGACACACTGCTTTTTATAAGTGAAGATACTCAAGACAAACGCATCGCGTTTTCTCTAAGTGAAATTAACGTTACACAGGACAATCCCGTTGCGTGTTTACAAGCTATACACAATGCTTTCTTTGCGTGAACGGACAAACGTTTCACAATGACGTTTTACCTATACTTTTAAGTTGCCACAGGTCCCTGAGGTCTTACTTAAAAAATAACGGTACTTACAATGTCTTTATTTGCAGCTTTGCCTCATTCAGTCTGGTGGATTTCCATTGAAAACAAAATAAATCCATTGCTCTCCTGTCAGGCTGGGAACAGTGTTCTGTGCTGCTCTGTGCAGCCAACAACACAACACTTAGCATGCTTTGCTTACTCTTGCTTTGCTTACTCTTGTGAACTAATTCACATATGTCGCTTGCGAAAACAAAAATTGCGGCAGCGCCATGGGTGGACACGTTCAGAAAAAGGGGCGGTAATATTATAATAAGAACGACTACCTACGTCAGAAAGCGAGCGAAATCTGAACGGCTCGTTTTCTACCAGGCTTGCAGAGATAGGCTCACGTAAACAAAGTTACTGGATTGTCATTTTTCACGTTTTCTGAGTTAGTAGATGCACCAGACACATTATAGCACTTAAACATTGAAAAAGTCAGATTTTCATGAAATGTCCCCTTTAAAGGAATAGTTCACCTAAAACTGAAAATTATTTCATCATTTACTCACCCTCATGTCATTCCAAACCTGTATGACTATCTTCTTTTGTGTTCCACAGAAGAAAGCGTAATATACAAGTTTAAAATGACATAAAAAGGAATAAATGATGACAGATTTTTTTTTATCAGACGTTTAGATACAGACAAAAGAAAGGAAGCCAGCACTAAAATGCACAATGATGTTACAGATAGGTCTTTGTATTTGTTTTAGTCATAATAACACAAGACATAATGAACATACAGTTATTACTGATCATTTAAAACATGGTTATAATAGTCCCTTCATCATCACTAATCCGTGATCTACAAAACACATTTTACAGTAACAGAGCAACAGGCAAATACATTTGATGAACAATCCTGCCTTAAATGTACTAGTCCACAGGTAGACAATTACACAGTTATTTACACAGTTTTAATCTATAGTGCATCTTAAATATTCACTGAGAACAAACATAACACAACACAGGGACTAACATGTGCTGAGCGTCATTCAAGCATTCTCAAACGAAATAACAGTGCGTGTTGTTTCTAATCTAATTGTTAATGTTTAATGCTTAAAGGAACAGTACATCCAAAAATGAAAAATCTGTCATCCTTTGCTCACCCTCAGGTTGTTTCAAACCTGTATAAATTTCTTTGTTCCGATGAACACAGAGAAAGATATTTGGAAGAAAGTTAGCAATTTTCAGTTCTGGGACATCATTCACTACCATAGTAGGAAAAAAATATTGTATTTTTTTGTTCTGTTGAACACATAATGAGATATTTTGAAGAATTTAGGAAAATGAAGAATTCTCCTTTGACTAATTCTACCTACTATGGTAGTCAATGATGTCCCGGAACTGAAAATGACTAACATTCTTCCAAATATCTTTCTTTGTGTTCATAGGAACAAAGTAATTTATACAGGTATGAAATTACATGAGCGTGAGTAAATGATGACAGAATTTTCATTTTTGGATGAACTATCCCTTAAAACACAGGTCGATAGTGATAGCTTGCTTGTTTAGTTTTAGTTTTAAAGAAGTTACTTATCAGTTCTGTTTCGCCTTTCATCACATTATACGAAAATATACTCGGTAAAAGTAACTCATGACTAACACTGGCAAAAGGTACAGTACAACAACTTTGAATTTTCTAAATACAATCACTATAAGGAACTGTGTTTAATTCTTAATATACAGGAGTTACAGATGACAATTCATGTACTTTCTTCAAACACCATCACATGCGATTGTCCCCATTCTGGACGTACTCAGGCAAGCTGTTAAGCGCCGTCTCCTCGCTCTTGGACTGAAGAGTGTGATCTCCTTTTCTGGAGGCCTTTTTGGTGACCCTGGACAGTCTGCGTCTAAACGTGTCCCCGGCCAAGAAATACAAAATAGGGTCCACACAGCTGTTAAGACTGGCCAGGCCCCTTGTCACCTGGTAAGTGGCATACACTCTATTATTAAAATCACACATGTCCGGACTCTGGAAGTAGAGTCGAGCTCTCATGTTCAGGTTCTTCATGACATGGAAGGGCAAATAGGATACAGCGAACACAGTGAGAACAATGATGACCAGGTATATAGATTTCTTCCTCAGCGGAGCATTGTCCATGTCATTATAAATGAGGGCCCTGACAATACCTCCGTAACAGCTCAGAATTATAATAAACGGGATGCAGAAACCAAACACTGTCATGCACATGCTGTAGATGAAATAACCAGGCAGCTCGTCCGCCGTCGTGGTGTCGTAGCAGGTCGTGTATCCCTTTTTTGGCCCCGTGCGTGAGTAATAGAGGATCGGAGAGATTCCCACCACAACTATGAACCACACAAAAGCGACCGTGCGCACCGCGTTTTTCTTTTTCAGCCTTCCCAGTGATTTCAGAGGATGGACCACACCGGAATACCTGTGCACGCTGATGCACGTCAGGAACAGGATGCTCCCGTAGAGATTCACGTGGAAAATAAACCGCTGCAACCTGCACAACACGTCTCCAAAAATCCAGTCCGTTTTATTGAAGTAGTAGAATATGAGAAAAGGTAGCGAGAGCACGTAACAAAAATCCGCAAGTGCCAAATTGAACATATATACGGAGATGCTGCTCCATGGCCTCATGTGACACACAAACATCCATATGGCCAGACTGTTTCCAATAAATCCCGTGATGAACACAATAATGTACACGGTGGGTAAGTAGTAAAACTGAAAACCAGTTTTGGTTAAGCTGCAACCTCTTGTGTGGTTTTGAAGCTCAGTCACGTTATTCAAGAGGGACGTAAAGTTACTTAACTCCGCTGTCATGATGTAAAGGGTCAGCATATATGTGATCTTTGTAAAGAAAGAGAAAAATGCTGGCGCGCGCGCGGTCAACATAGAAATCCGTCATGCAATGACGCCTACATTATTAGGTTCATATTATAACCTCTCGCGCGCACTCCACTTCACTTGATTCATTGAGAATTTAAAAAGCAAACGAGATTAAAGCGAGTAATTTGTCCTTTGTATTGCTATTTACGCGCAACAAATGTATTGCGAAATCAACAACTCCAGACTTTGGAGGGAAAGAGGCAGAGCAAAAGTCGATATCTCACTCACCGCCGAGACGCGCCTTTTTGCCACATTCCCACAGTCCTCCAGCACATTTACTGAAATCAACATCAGCATGCATGTATGTGAGATCCTCCGCTTTCCCACCAACGATGTTTCTAGTTTGCGACAGTCCTTGGATACGAGCGTTCCGGGTTATGCCAACTGTCTCCCACTGACACCGGCGGGCGCGCGAGACGCACTGACTGTGTTAAATGATCGGCTGAAGGAACTGATGCTCGAATCGTGCATTGACTGATTCTTTTGCACGATTCGGACGAAGTGATTCGCAAAACGCTTGTAGCCTATGCAAGGGACACAAAGTAATGCATTTTAACACAGTCCTTTATAGAACATAAGGAAAAATATTCGGAACCTAAATTGTGGTAACGTTGTAGCCTACTACTGGCTACTATAGTAATATACTTGTGTAGCATGTACGAAACTGCATGAAAAACTGTTGCTATCTAGAAATATTACTATAGTAAATAGTGTATACAGTATTTTTTCATGTGGAAAATCAGTTATGACCCTAATAATAATAATAATAATAATAATACGTTGTCATTTTTATATTATATATGTTGCATGTTATCATAATATGTAATATATAATCACATTTAATTCCTGGTCTAATTTTTCTATTTACTTATTTTTATCATACAAAAATTAAACAAAATAATACAGAACAGAAAAACACCTCTGAGTGTTTGTCTTTTGTTAATTTGGTAGTATTGAAATCCAACAAATAAAGTCAATTATGTAAAGACTCGAGTGAATCGAATCATTAAAACGAATTGTTCGAGCGAATCGGCTCGCATTGAATCTCAACGCTTGTAGGAACAACAGAGAGCACAACAATCTCGCTCATGTCATGGGTCTTGAGCTACAGTTGACTATGCTGGATCCGGAAAGAGGAGGGGCCAGATCGTGAACGAAACTAAAAAATGTGATAGCTTCTTGTTTCAAATCCGACCATGTCTTTTCATAAACTTTTCATTAATGCATTTTAAAAACAAACAATCGGGAACTGTGCATGTTCTGGTCACCAAAACAGGTCAGAGGGCTTGTAGAAGCAAAGAGAAATGAAACTTTCTTCAGCTGCTAATAAGATGAACTAGCTAATACTTGCAGTTATTTCTAATGTAAACAGCAATGATTATAAACCTATAGCAAGCAATATTTGCATCCAATAGTCATTCTTGTCTTATTATAATGGTAAAATCTCTTAAATAGTTTTTTTGGAATGTGTATGATGCAGAAAGGCTGAGTTTAGAAACAAGGTCACATAGTTTTCTGCTAGATGACAGTGACACATTATCTATTCATATCACATCTCTTCAATCTGATCTTTTTTGTGTGTGTTGATGGCTTGCACTTTTATGCTTTTTTATTTTCTTTGAAGGTTGTACAAAAATATATAGAATACAATCTGAGATTAGAATAGGCTTTTGTGCCTATTCTTTTTGTTTTCCACGTAAGTAGCCTTTTTACAGTTAAATGGAAAGTCACTGTATTGATATAGCTATAAATAACAGGAAATAAATGCTTTTCTTTCAGATAAGTATTTAATCGCAGTCAAGGCTAAATGAGAATGTTATAAACCTTAGTGCAAGATAAAGGTTATTTTTTGGCCAGCAGAAATAGTGGTATACAGTGTCTGTTCTCACACACGTAGTTCGGTTTCCTTGTTTTATGGGGACTTCCTGTAGACATAATGATATACTATACACTCTATATTCTATCCCCTAACCCTACACCTAAACCTAACCATCACATAAACATTTTACATTTTTAAATAAACATAATTTAGTTTGATTTATAAGCTTTCCCAACAAGGTAAAAAAATTACTGGTATAGTATTACACTCTTTGTGGGGACATTTGGTCCCAACACTGGACCAGGACCACACACACAATGCTTAAGAAATACCCGTGAAAATGTCTCAGATGAAAATACTCTTGAAAAGTTATACAGTTAGCCAAAAACACATACACACTTATAAGTTATTTTCAATTCTACAGCACAATGCTTAAGAAAATGAAAGGGCATTGTAATATATTCCTATATCTGTAGAAAATGTATTATATGTAAGGGATAATCCACGGCTAGCCATGCATCACTTACACCATGGTCATTTGCCAAGTTAAAGCTGTTATTGATGTTTACAGTGTAATTTTTTACCAGACAGGTTAAAATGATATTTATTTTTGTCAGTTAATTTCAAACATTGATCGAACTTAGTGGAACTACCTGTGCATTAAACCAGTGGTTCTGAAGCTGTTGTACTCATACAACTAGTGGTACTTGAAGAGACTAGTGGTACGTGACATGACAGGAAATCTATATATTCATTTCATGTTTTAAATACAATTTCAAATGTTATACATGATCGATAATTATACGGGATACATTACATAAAGCCTATGTGCAATATTAATATAGTTACACAGAGCAGGAGTAGACAAGCTTGGCTTGTGAGTCTCTCACTCTATGGGGCGGTTTCCCGGACAGGGTTTAAGACTAGTTCCAGACTAACTGAAATGTTAGAGGTGTCTTGATCGAAAACAACTTACACTGACATATCTTTAAATATATCAGCACGGTTGTTTTGTCTCGAGATGCACACCAGTAATGTTTTTTGTAAGGTATGTTTTTTAAAACAATTTAAATATCCTAATTTGACTAAGGTCTAGTCCTGGTTTAAACTAATCCATGTCCGGGAAACCGCCCCTATATCTTGAGCTGCGTGTAAATTAAGCTTCTTAATGTATTTCTGAACTTGAACCGCTGTTTAAAGATGTTGTTAATGCTGATTTATTAATTCAACACGCGTCTGCATCTACTCGGGGTTAAATCAAAAAAGGTAAAAAAAAACTTCCCACTAGGGGGCAAAACAAGAACTAAAGCAAAGACAAACAAAACTCACTATAAGGGACAAGGCAGGATAATGTCATGATCTGAAAAAATAAACAGAAATCCGGTTTTGTATAAATGAGATTTGTGACTCAGACAGTGGCCAGAGATTCACTGTTTCCAGTAATGCTTTTCCTAAAATTAGATGTTTGATGGTCCATCCCACCAGATCCAGCACCTCGGGGATGGAAGCCCTCCTGGCCTCGACGTCCCGAGCATAGTCCCACAAAGGACGATGGCGCTGGGCCAGAAACGGGCCACCTCCAGGGCGTGACTGGGAGCCCTATTGCCTCCCACCATACTGGGTTGGAGGTACAGGGCCAACAGTGCTGCCTGCTGGGTTCGGTTATGGCTCATTCGTTATGTCAGGGGTGTGGGGGAAGAACCCAATTGCAGGCAGCGGTTAAGGGGTTAACAAAAAAGGATTTATTAAACAAAACACAAAACACAGACCCACGGGGGGGTAAAAAAACTATAACAAGGGGATAACAGATAACTCAGGAACGTAAACTAACTAACACTGGACTAAAACAACACTTGACAAAACTTACACTACACTAGACTTGAATAACTCACAGGCAGGAACAAGACACAACGTCACATGAGGCATGGAGCAAGACAAGCGAATCGTACAAATTGAGCAGATCGAATAATTTGTACCAATTGTACCTTTTGTACCAATTGTTCGATCTGCTCGATTTGTACGATTCGCTAGTCTTGCTCCATGCCTCATGTGATGTTGTGTCTTGTCCTTGTTTGTTAACCCCTTAACCGCTGCCTGCAATTGGGTTCTTCCCCCACACCCCTGACAGTTTATTCATGTGATTTTCTTTGGCGGTCATTAGGTGGTACTTGGAAACAGACATGTTCACAAGTCTCAGAGGTCCAAGTCCAAGTCAAGTCTCAAGTCTTTAAAGTGGAGTCCAAGTCAAGTCTTAAGTCTCTGAGGTGGAGTCCAAGTAACATCTCAAGTCTCTGTTCTATTTTTAGCAATAGTTCTCTCAGATAGTTATTGTAATTCACAGTGTATGAAGCTAAATCAGTTTTGAAACATTACAACTAGTTAACTCTACAGAATGTCTTGGGTATTTTATTCAGTTTGAATAAGTGCTGATTGTGATTGTGACCTGTGTTTTCTTCTTTTTACTAGGTCTTTGCGCCACATTTACTATTGCAAAATCAAAATTTTATGGGCAATAATGATGTAATGAATTGCATGATATGCCCCTCCGTGCCAAGGGATGCCACCTGGTTAAATTTCTTTGGAGCCAGAGCTGCAACAAAGCTTAATGTATTCAGCCGTCATGAATGGGGGAGCAAGGACAGAGGACCCAGGCGCAGACAGCCAGAGCATGTGAGCGGAGAGGGGAGCGGAGCGCGCAAATATAGTCAGAGTGGGTTTTTATCCAAAGGCCAGAGTGATCGCTCTGTCTCGCTCCGATGCCGCTCACACCACGAGTCTAGGGCATGCACAAATCCACCCAGAATTCACCTGCGCCTTCAACAATTAACAAAACTGTCAGCCTACACTTCAAAAATCGTTCGTTGTGAAGGAGAGATGTCTGGTGTAAACACAAGCATAGCAGTGGCGATCCGTGACTCCTCTTCAGGGGAAGCAGTAATGCGAAGCTCGGCAAAACATGTATTTAGCCCTGTCATGTGTGTGGCGTGTCATATCAAAATACATGCCTGCAGCAGACACGTAGAAAGGGTTTTTAATAAAAGAGACACTCTGGCGCGACTTTGAGCGGTGGAGCGGGTGGAGCGAACACCCACGTGAGCGGGGAGCGGAAATTTCTCACCACTTAGCTCTGCTCACATGCTCTGCAGACAGCGGGTTAACACTTTTAATGTAAAACACTTTTAATGTAAAACAAAACAAAAACCCACGAGGGGGTTCAAGGAATCAAGGAACAAGGGTATAAAACATGACGTATAAACAGGAACACAGACTAACTAAACTAGGCAAGACTAAGACAACACTTTAAATTTAATTACAAATAACTAAACTAGAGTACACTGAACAAGACACAGGAACTACACCACACGAATCAAAATGAACCAGCTCAGGACAGAAAACACAAGGGCATTATAAAGGGTTCAAATCAAGAGGGGGACAGCTGTGGGGCATGAAACAATAAACGAGCAATAATGAGGAGACCAGAGGGCGGGAACTGAGAAGAGACTGGAGAGAGTGTATGGCAAGCCATAAGGGCCAAAAATGCCTCTCTCCACATTAAACACGTGGGTCTGTCATGATTCTGCCTCAAGGCTCAAAAAGCGTGACAAGAGAGGGCAGAATCATGACATCAGCGATGAAAATGTTAATTTTGGCAGCAAGTTATGATTTAGTTTTAGTCATAGTCTTTTGACGAAAATGCTATTTAATTTTAGTCATCCCCATCATTTTAGTTTTAGTCTAGTTTTAGTCGACGAAATTTGAAAAACAATTTAGTTGACTAAATTTACATTATATTTAGTCTACTAAAATCAAAATGGTTTAAATCATTTACTTTGTGTAATTAAATGTTCCAAACAAAGATTTAACTGTTTTGACATAATTTACTTTACCTTAGAATGAAATTAAAGTTTTGTTTTCAGAAAAGTTCAGTAACTACTGGATATGCATTGTTGCAACACAGAGAATATTAGACCATGAACGCATGTATCAGTTCATTCAATCTTATCTGACTTAAATGATTCGTTCAATAAATGGGCGTAGTCATTAAGTACATTCAACCAATGAATCACTCTGACAGGGCTCACACTCAAGCGCTATTGGCTCATGGCATGCCTCTTTGAAGAGCAGAGCTGTACTCTTTGCTTGAGACTAAATGAGAAATATTTGTCAAAAAGACATATTAAACAGACTGTGTTACATTTCTTTAACCAAGGACAGAGGAACCAAGCGCTCGGGGAAGCGCGAGCTCACGTCCCCTCGGCATGCCTCGCCTTCTCCACAGAGAGAAATTTCGCCGGTTCGTTTTTCCCAGGCCGACCAGGCATGGTCTCTTTTGGCGCAAGTGAATTCGAGGATGATGACAGCATGTCGTTAGCGGCTTCAGACGGGGAGGAGCTGTCGGGCTCGGTTTTTGACCCCGCCCCCCTGCTGTCTATAGAGCACAGCGAACCCGCGCCGGGTCTGGATTCTGAGCTTTTTCGGGTCCTTACTAAGCCTGTGGAGGAGCTGGGCTTAGAGTGGTCCTCTCCGGAGGAACCCGCTCGCAGCCGCCTGGACGAATGGTTCCTGCCGGGGCGCCGCCAAGCCCTTCGTCAGCGGACTTCACCGTTCTTCCCGGAGGTTCACGATGAATTCACCAGGTCATGGCGCGCCCCCTACTCGCCTCGTCTACGACCCTCTTCTTCCTCCGCTCTCACCTTGGTTGACGGCACAGAGGAAAAAGGTTATGAGAAGCTGCCTCCCCTGGATGAGTCGGTGGCCGCACATCTGTGTCCGCCCTCGGCCATCGGTTGGACGGCAAAAGCATCTCATCCCTCTAAGCCGTGCAAAACCACCTCGGCCCTCGCTGGACGTGCCTTCTCGTCCGCCGGCCAAGCGGCTTCAGCATTGCATTCCATGGCAGTGCTTCAAGTGTACCAGGCCAAACTCCTCCAGAGCATGGACGAGTCCGGTACCGATATCGCGCCCTTCAAAGAACTGCGGAGCGCGACGGATCTCGCCCTACGCGCCACCAAGGCCACGGCCCAGGCGATAGGCAGATCGATGGCCAGTCTTGTGGTGCTCGAGCGCCATCTGTGGCTGACATTCACAGAGATCAGGGAAGCAGACAAGGTCCCCTTCCTCGATGCTCCAATATCTGCTGCCGGCCTCTTCGGACCAGCAGTGGAGGGTTTTGCGGAATGCTTCACGGCAGAGCAGAAATCTTCGCAGGCCATGAAGCACTTCCTGCCCAAGAGACCCGGATCCAGACCTGCGTTGGCTCGCCCCAAGCCAGCGCCGACTCAGCAGGCGGTTAAGGCCACGCCCCTCGCTGCCCAGAAGGTAACAGGAGCTGAGACACGTCAACGATCTCGGGAGACATCCGGGAGACGTTTCCCCCACCCTCAGCATCAGAGACCCCGGCCAAAGATCACACTGGACCCTGCGCCTCAGGCACCATCCTGAGACCGAGGAAAGGAAGAGGAAGGGACCATGTCTCGCTGCGGCTGGACCTCCTTCAAAGAAGGCTCTTTTGTGCGCCCAAACACCCCATTCTGTTCCGGGTGCCGGCGAAAATGTGATTTTGTTCCACAATGTGAATACCGGGTCTGTTCTAACGCCCGCACAACCCACCGCTGTTATAGCGGGCACTTATATAAAACACAAACATTGTCAGAAAAAGAGCAGCCTTCCTCTTCCACTCTCCACGGGAGTCAAGCCCCCGAAAGGCGGCATACCTCCCCAATGCATTCAACCCCTTGCCATACAGGCTGAGGCATGGCGGGCCATCCCCGGGGTATCAGATTGGGTAATGGGAATAATATCTCGAGGATATTCACTCCAGTTCGCTTGCAGACCCCCGCATTTCTGCGGGATGATCACTACCCGAGTCCAGAGCGCGAATTCACACATTCGCACGGAGTTGGGTAACTTACTGGACAAAGGAGACAGAGAACCGGTTCCTCCAGATCAAACCGAGTCAGGCTTCTACAGCCGCTACTTCCTCGTACCCAAAAAGGATGGCGGTCTCCGCCCCATCCTCGATCTCAGACATCTGAACCGCGCCCTTATGAAACGGCGTTTCAGAATGATTACACTGAAACAGATCCTCTTGCAAATATGCCCAGGGGACTGGTTCTTCTCCCTGGATCTGAAAGACGCATACTTCCACATCCAGATAGCCCCATCACAGACGATTCTTGAGATTCGCCTATGAAGGGGTTGCATATCAATACATAGTCCTTCCATTCGGACTGTCTCTAGCTCCTCGCACTTTCACAAAGTGCATGGACGCGGCTCTATCCCCTCTCAGGCACACAGGAATCTGCATTCTGAACTACCTCGACGACTGGCTTGTTCTAGCACAGCCAGAGGAAGAGCTAAGGTCCCACAGGTCCCTCCTCCTCAGCCACCTGGAATGCCTGGGGCTCAGGGGCTCCTTGCCAAAAGTCACCCAGCCAATGGATTTCGTTCCTGGGGGCGGTTTTCGATTCAAACCGTCTGATGGCCAGAATCGCACCAGACCGTGCCCTAGCCATTCAGCAGCTCGTGGCCTCTTTTACGCCCGGAGTGTCATGCCCCCTCAAGGCATTTCAGAAGATGCTGGGTCTCATGGCCTCCGCGTCTCAAATACTGCAGTTGGGCGTTCTTCGGATGCGTCCTCTGCAGTACTGGCTGAAACCGAGAGTTCCGCCACACGCTTGGCGTCTCGGATGCCTACGTGTCCGGGTGGATCAGGTCTGTGTACAGCTCTAGCCCCATGGAAGGATCCTCTTTGGTTGGAGCAGGGTGTGCCCCTGGGCACCACATGCAGACAAAAGGTGGTCACAACAGACGCCTCCAACACGGGTTGGGGAGCTCTGTGCGATGGCACACCGGCCTTCGGCCACTGGTCGATTCAGGAAAAGGGCCTGCACATCAACTGCCTCGAAATGCAGGCAGTATGGCTGGCTCTTCGCCACTTCCTGCCCGTTTTACGGGACCGCCCCATCTTAGTCCGATCGGACAGCATGACAGTGGTGTCCTACATAAATCACCAGGGAGGCATCTCCTCAAGACGCCTTTTTTCCCTGGTACTTTGCCTCTTGGAATGGGCTCAGTGCAATCTGCGCTCACTAAGGGCAACTCATGTGCCGGGCAGACTGAACCAGGGAACAGATATGCTATCTCGGAGCAACATCCCTTCAGAGGAATGGACGCTCCACCCCAAGTCGGTTCAGAAAATTTGGGAAGTCTTCGGCAATGCAGAAATGACTTTTTTGCCTCAAAAGCCAACACTCATTGCCCAACCTATTTTTCGAAGGACAGAGTCGCCTTGGCCCACAACTGGCCCAACCGGCTCCTCTATGCCTTCCCCCCGATCGCTCTCATACCACAGATGATCAGGAGGATCAGAGAACAGGCACACAAAGTGCTGTTCGTAGCCCCCTCTGGAAGAACCAGCCTTGGGTTGCGGAACTGTCGTAGCAGCCCCATGGCCTATTCCCCTGAGACGGGACCTCCTCTCTCAGGCAGGCAACACAATTTGGCACCCCCAGCCAGAGCTGTGGGCTCTGCACCTTTGGCCTCTCGACGGGAGCCTACGGTCCTCCCAGAGAGTGTCATGAACACGATATCACAGGCTAGAGCTCCGTCTACAAGAAAACTCTATACCCTCAAATGGTCTGTCTTCTCCACCTGGTGTACAACCCGCGGCACAGACCCAGAATCCTGTGACATATCACTAATTCTGTCCTTCAAGAAAGAGCTGTTGGATAAGGGCAGCTCCCCTTCCAAGCACAAGGTCTATGTGGCAAAAATTGCAGCTTCTCATGCCCCCATAGCGGGCCAAGGAGTGGGAAAGAATGACTTGGTCATTCGCTTCTTGAAGGGTTCCAGGCGGCTACGCCCTCCTCGCCCCCTCACGGTTCCCATATGGGATCTGCCCATGGTGTTGAGAGCTCTGAAGGGTCCTTCCTTCGAGCCTCTGCAGTCTGCGGACCTCCGTCCCTTAACGCTTAAAACCGCTCTGCTGCTAGCATTAAAATCGGTAAAACGTGTGGGTGATCTACAGGCACTCTCTGTGAGCCCCTCCTGTCTTGAGTTTGGGTTTGACGACTCTAAGGTAGTCCTCAAACCTAGACATGGTTACGTACCTAAGGTGCTCTCTACTCCATTTAGAGCAAAGGTAGTGACACTTTCTGCGCTCCCCTCCTCCGAGCAGGACCCGGAGCTGAATCAGCTCTGTCCAGTCAGAGCGTTTAAGATCTACATTGAGCGTTTCGCCCCATTCAGGCGGTCGGAACAGCTTTTTGTCTGCTTTGGCGACTGCACCAGAGGGTCTCCGGTCACAAAGCATAGACTATCTAAATGGATAGTTGAGGCTATATCACTGGCATATTCTTCCTTGGGCCTTCAATGCCCCACGGGAGTTAGGGCCCATTCTGCTAGAGGTGTCGCCTCTTCCTGGGCATGGTCTAGCGGAGTCTCCATAGCGGATATTTGTGCGGAGGCCTGCTGGGCTTTGCCTTCCACATTCACAAGATTCTACAGTCTGGACGTTCCGGCTTTACAGGCCCGGGTCCTTTCTGCTTAAGACTACTGCTGGACCATGGTTGCCGTCAACCACACCAGCACCTAGCACACTAACGGGATGATTAACCGGATTAGGCCACCTGTTTTTCATTCCACTTGTAGCACGGCGGGATTATACTGGTTCCCCATAGCGTCCTGCTACGCAGTACGAGTGAAGTATCGATAGGGAACGTACTCGGTTACTAACGTAACCTCGGTTCCCTGAGATACGGAAACGAGTACTGCGTTCCTGGCCATGCTTACAAGCTGCATATGGTTGCCACTTCAGTCGAAGTAACCTGAGGACCCTACGGTTATGTGTCTACTTATATAGCCATAAGCCCCGCCATAGGCCCCCCCCCCATCGCCATAGGTCTGTGCAGCTTCGCTGCCATTGACTCAAAGTTTTACTTTGCACACACCAATGTCCGTGCAGTATATCACTGCGTTATTGTAAAGCTTTAGTCATCAGAGAAAAAGGAGTTTTCCCCCATAGCGTCCTGCTACGCAGTACTCGTTCCCGTATCTCAGGGAACCGAGGTTACGTAAGTAACCGAGTACGTTCATCTTTACCCAGAGCAGAGACTTCTCTCTACCGCTTATATGAGATCACATATGCGCAAGCTGATGTCCGCCAGGTCGGACAAGAATGACTTGAGTTTTTTACGAGTCTCATGAGTCATGAGTCCAAGTCAAGTCTCGAGTCAGCTGACTATGAGTCCAAGTCAAGTCGCAAGTCTCTGTTTTTGCGACTTAAGTGCGACTCGAGTCCAAGGCGCGGACTCGAGTTTCCATATCTGCTTGGAACAACTCATTTTATAAAAGGTGGTACTTGATCTGAAAAGTTTGAGAACCATTGCATTAAACGGTTTTAATGCACAACTTCCAGTCAATCAGAATCAAGTATTCAAATTGACTAGGGTATAAAACAACCAAAAATATTAATATTATATTCATAAACATAACAAAATATAAATTATATAATAAAATTAATACATATTTTAAACCTAGGTAATAGTATTTGGAAATAGAAAAAAATGGAAATGTACTAAACAAAAATGTTGGTTTTCAAAACAGTAATGTTTTATATATAAAACATCTTTTTTGTATTTTTAGTTATAATTAAAACAATATTTGGGGTTTTATTAACAGTATTGTTAATTTAAAAAATAGTGAGCATGGGCATGAATCATGATGTTGAAACTCCCGAAGACAGTTTCTTGCAAATGTTAATTTTCAACAGTTATTTTATAAATGTTCCTTTTTTTGTTTGTGACAAGTCTTGCAGACGTTCATGTTCCGCAACAAATTGGTGCAACTGCTCTGTGTACTTTCAATATGTGTGAGTGCAAGTATGTGTTTATGTTCATGTGTACACATATAAATCCAAGAGACCAGCTGTGTAGAGCTTGGATTTGGCAGAGAGAGTGTTGATAAAAATGTCATGGAAACCAGCTGCACCTGTTTCGACTGTATTTTTCAGCATGTATGTAGAGAAAAAATATTTCAGTGATGCTTGTGCAAGGGATAAAACCATTTTAATTCTCTGGACCAGATTTTTTTCTGTTTTAGCCTTTTGTCTCTTGCGTGTGCACTTCTACTTTTTAATAATCAAATGCTGCATGATTATTTATTTTCCTGAAATATTTTGATCTTATAGCATTCATTCATGCATTTATGTTTACTGACTGTCTCCACATTTTATGAAACCTGTTTTCTTAACAAATATGTACATAAATAATGCCTGAATGGGTAACAGGACTGTATTCAGTATTGAATTGGAACTTAAAATCTAACAATAACACGGTGGAATGGTTAGGCTTAATGAATGCAGTCAACAGTACAATTTGTGAAAATATGTAATGATATTACCTGTTCTTTTTCATGCTGAAATGGTTAAAATTATGTACAATCTTTGTTTACAGGGTGGCAAACCAAACACCATCATAATACTTAATTGTGCAAAAAGGCCTATTACTCTTTTATATGATGATACATGTCCATTAATTTTCTCATTTCTTTTCTCAAGATAATTACAGAGGTAATCTACTGTATAGCAGGAACCCGGTAATGACTGCTGAATTCATGCATAAAGTAGCAACCCACAGGATGGAAGTCTATTTGCTGTGGTCTGGCTGTCAATTTCATTGCATGCTATGCAATTTGAGCTTATCGCTATTTCAGAGCCAGAAGAGACAACCATTTGTACTTTTTGTCATGTGCTTCTTTTTTGTTCATCATCACCTCAGCAACTTTCATTATAATACATGGCAACTGTTTCTAGTGCTGACAGATCACACATGTATTGATATTTTTGCACGGTTCATCCATCTCTTGGTTCTGTACTCTCTCTTCCTCTTGTGTTGCACCGTACTTGTCAAATACTGACAATATTGATCCCAACGCCATTTTAGTCATTTCGCAGGCAGGCCATTTTTCTGCTTACCTGCTTATCTCTCTCAGTCCTCATCTTTGTCTTCAAAATATGCAAGCTTAATTGAAAGAATATGCAGACTTCTATAATTGAATTAGAATGTCAGGTTTATTTCCAGAAAATTCATGAAGTGCTGTAGTTATATGTATTTACATTATAAAGTTACTTACATTGCACATTTCATTCCACCATCAGTATATTCATTCAATAAACTTGAATTATTCTGTACAGATTTACAAAAAGTTTGGTGTACTGTATTAACAGTTCTGTTCTGATAATTGCTATTAATATTGCAAACTTTATTTATTTTAATAGATAATATAGTCAGTCATCATTGCCACAAAATAAACTCCACTGATTGTGTTTAAATTAAAAAAGGCTCTATTTTGACATAATGCAGGCTGATATTGTCCTGCTTTTTGCAAGGCTGTTCACCAAAGACTCACAAAGAAGTAAAAAGTCATGAGATATTGATTTCAGTTTAAAATGTTTTATTATGTTAAAGGACAAAGTCCTCCTGTGGATGGTACAGAAGACATAAGATAGCTAGACATGAACCTGCTGTTTCTTAGTAGTCAAACATATTTGACCATTTGAGGCAATTAACCAATCAAAATTAAGTATGCCAGAGTATAATCCAATTTTTTATTTTGCACGCTAATTTTTGTTTACATACACATGCAGTCCTGCCCCCGGTTATATGAACATGCTTGCTTAAACAATGAATGGCAAGCTATTAATAACCACTTTATTGTGTTTATCAACATTAAATTGAAATAGTTATCTCAGACAGGACTCAAATAAAGAATGATAATATAGAGAAAACTCATTTGATCTGAGGTGATTTTTTATTCAGCCAACATCCAAATATGTTGGCATCAAATATTTTCCCTGAAATGTCTGACACAGCCTTATTACACGTGTTGTTTCAAAACTAGTCCGAAATGTGCTAAAACATGACTTGGTAACAAACCATTATTATTCATTTCCTATTAAGGTTGTTTTGAGGATAAGGAATGTTCATCTTTTTCATCTGTAACAATAATCTTATAAACAAATACTGTCGGTTCAAGATGTATGCTTGATGATTGTCTTCTAGGACCGGTCTGACAGCATGAGAAAGCAGGCTAATAGTTAGAGCCATGACTTAATGGTGCATTAAAGCATTTAACTTCAAGCTATGCAGGGTAAAATGCTGAGTTGCATAAGAGGTCTCCTAATGGGCTTTATCTCGCTTTCCTGGAGCCCAAAGAATTGATTTTCTCCTCCATTGCCACCAGTAAAACAATATTTTACTCCATCTTTTACTTTTCTGTTCACAGTTACTCCCCTCCCACACACACCACCAACCCCTGTCCAACATTTTTTAAAGTTTACTAAGGGCATAGAATATAGGTTCTGAAAGAAATGCTTCGTACATGGATTAATACATCTTCCCTTTAGCAAATTTTGGAAACATGCATTAAAAGTGTAAATGTGCAGCATTGGTGAGAGGGAACATACAGTAATGGCATCATACCATAGTTGAGGTGCAACTGAAATGCAGTAGACATAATTTCACAAGGTAAACACATTGATTCAATTTGACCCTAAAACTAAAAGACCAAACTGTAGTTTATTTCCAGACTTGATACATAGGCCTTGACTATTTACATAAATATATATATACTGTGTCTGTGTGTGTGTGTGTGTGTATATATATATATATATATATATATATATATATGAAGAGTTTGGTTCCAAAATGAGATAATTTTTTTAAATTGTTTAAAAATCATGTTTTTTTATTGTGCATTCAAATTAATATCAATCAAACTACAGTTGGTTTGTTTTGATTTAAGCCCTAATAACTAAAAATGCAGCTAACTAACACAACAAAACATAAGAAAAACATGATTTTTGAATGTTTTATCTCATTTTGGAACCAAACTCTTCATATATAAAGTATATGTATATATATATATATTCTTGGTTGCTTCAATGAAAAATAATTAGTTGCCAAAGTTTGTGAGGTTAATGACATAAAACAATTAAACATATTCGAGAATTTAGTCCACTTCACATCTGAGTAGTTCCTGGCCATAAAAACTGAGCTGAAACTTGTCAAAACCTTGGTTTAAGAGATTAACCGTCTACTGGTCTACTGAGTGCAGACTGTCGAAAGGGACAAAGAGAGCGCACTGATAGTTTATGGGAGCTGTCATTTCAGAAGAATAATTCCCAGTACTGTGAAATACATAACGCAGAATTGTCCATATGATGCATTGGTAAGTACCAGCCCACTTCCAACACTTGGGTGTGTCACAGATTCACATGAAATCAGACTTGCTGCAACAAAATCTTTTTGTCACTCAAGCAAGAACTCGTCTTTCTAAGAGAGCTATTTGTCCTAACATGCTACCTCTTGATGCCTAATTCTGTTAACCATGAACAGAAAAAAAATCTGTAAAGATTTGTGTATTTTAGATTTAGACTGCTTTGAAATGAAATTACATGCAAGCAATTTACAAAACTTTCATTGCTGCTGTTTAAAGGAATAGTTCAATTTAAAATTAAAATTTCACAATAATTCACTCTCCATACATAATTCATGTCATACAAAGCCGTCCGTGTGTTTACTTCTTCTGTCGAAAACAAATTGTGGCTTATGAGGAAAGCTTTCCAGGGTTCTTATAATGGACTTCATCGGGAGGCTGTGGTCCAAATTTCAGTTTCACCAAAGCTTCAAAACGCTCTACATGACACCAGCCGATGAATAAGGGTGTTGCCTAGCGAAACGATTAGTCTTTTCCAAGAAAACTAAAAAATGTTGCAGTTTTTAAACATATGCCTTTTAGGGTTTAGGGTAAATAATGTGTGATTTAATTACACACACACACACACACGCACGCACGCACGCACGCACACACGCACACGCGCACGCGCACACGCACACGCACAACACACGCACGCACGCGCACACACACACACACACACACACACACACACGCACACACACACACACACACACACACTTCTTTACTTATCTAAGGAGGACTTTCCATAGACTTTTATTGTTTTTTTATTGTTTTTTTAAGACACAGCTAGATATAAACACTAAACCTAACTTTCTTAAAACACAAATTACATTATCATAGTATTTTTACAAACGAGGACGACGCCAAATCGAGGTTTTTCTTGGATTTGTCAAGTTTTGCTCCCTTTTGCTTCAAATTTGTCCCCCAAAATATAGTTAAGTGGGTAAAAACACACAAACTTTCGGTGATTGTGATGAAATTGCTATTTAACTGACTCTAAAAATAACTACTTGGAAAAATAACTACTTAAACTTGCAAGCAACAACAATGTCAGACTATGCTACTAAATCGTTCATCTTTACAACAGTGTTTGTGATAAGAATTAGAGGGAGAATGTTTGGTTATGGGAGCACAGAGAATAGACCAGGGGGTGGGGGACAGGAAATAGCACTGAAATTGGGCCAGTCTGTTGAGACTGGCCCAAACATGGACACAGAACTACAGAGGGAGAGTCAATTCAACTCAAAACGAAACCCATGCATAGACTTCACAATATATCAAGTCTCAAACCTTGCACTTTGACCAGCCAGTGTTTGCTTTAAGATATTGCTTTATACTCCAGGATACAGAAACCATTTAAGGACAGACTGAGGAAGGATCTATACACATATAGGCTACACATTTCTTTACACATACAGCTGTGACTCAACTTTGTAATATGTTTTTGTAACAGTATTTTTTATTTACTACTACTATGAAAATACATTACTGACCTTGTTCTTTACTATATATCGTGCATTGCGTCCTTGGGCATCAATGACAGTCCAAAGCCTGTTCCTTAGTTGTTCTGGCATGTGGAATTCAATGTCTTTGAGTCACTGTGGTGTAACATCTGCGAAACCAAGAAAACTTACAAATCCTAAAAAGCTTTGTTGTGTACAGTGGGCAGTTTCACTTCTCAAAGACTCATCCCACTAGACTTAAACACAATCGATTGACTCTTAAGGATGTAATAAGGCAATAACTGGATTATTCTGTAGCCATGAAAGCTGGCAAAAACAGATCATTATGATTAGTTTAAAGTGGTATGTAAAAACAAGATAAAAGAAAAGGGTAAAGCAACAGGTTGCTGGAAGCTCATTTACATTCACAGGGTGCATGTACCATACTCGGCATCATAGAGCTCTGTAAATCAAGCTTCATGGAGTGGCTAATCTGTGAAATGGCTTGGGCAGGCCTGCAATTTTAAACACAATTTTACAGCCTCCAAGCAGGAGGACTGATACCGCTTAATTTATGAGGTAAAAAAGTTTGCAGCGACACAGAGGAATCCAACATCGGACTTATAATAAGACGTGCCCTAGGTTCAGAATTTACTGCAATGTAGTTACATCATCTTCAAACCCACGTCACAGTCGCTGCTACTGTACTTGTCGAGTGGGCAGAGGCTTGGCTGTGCTTTGCCTAAACCCTGCACAATGATAGTACTGTGTTGTTTCACTTTTTGTATACTCTTCCTTCACGCTACATCCAGGGCTGGACTGGGATGTTAATTTTGCCCTGGCATTTTTGACCAGCTTCGGACCTCCACCTGCTGTCATTGCCTTTCCTGCATACATGTGAGATTCGCAATTGCGTTCGCGTTCCGTGCATACGCGTCCGATTCCCGCTTCTAATCCGTCCATCTCTCTGGCCCATGTGTCCGTTTCGGCCCAAAAAGTACATCGGCCCACCGGGAAAATGCCCATTATGCCCGATGGCCAATCCAGCCCTGGCTACATCTCTCTATCAGCAGAACGCTTTCTTAAAGAAACTGATTACAAATGATCCACTTTCTTGGCTGTAGCATTGATATTATAGTTCTCACAGTGCATGATTATAATCACATAAGACAAAGCCTGAGAGAGAACAGAGTGCTGAATAGGTCAGGGTATCTTGTTAAGGCTTTACTTCCTCCCAGCTGCTTATATGTCACCAAGGTCAAGCAATTGAACTGATTAACACAGGTAAGGTTTTGTTAAAATCACAAGAAGCTCTTGGAAGCATCAGTTAAAAAGGTTGAAATATGATAAACAATGCAGCATTGTATAAATGCATATGGCAATTTTTACAGGAGCTGTTGCAGGGTTACTCTACATACATTATCTGTATTTACTTGTATCTCATTGTAAATGACAAACCTAATATCCTATTTTCTTCTGCGTGGTGAAAATACTGGCAGTGCAGGTACAATGTACATGGAAACTATTTGTGATCGTCGTTTTATTATTTGTGATCCTTTATTTGTGTATTGAGACATTCCACTACAAATAAATCTGCAATGAGTGTCATTGGTGGCACATTAAACATAGGCTACATATCACATTTCATGTAAAACTGGAGCTTTTTTATAAATTCAGTTAAATAGCCTACTCCTGACACGGAGTCCAGAAACAAACACTTCAAATTTGGAGTTAAATGTTCATACGACTGATTTCCATGTTTTAAGCAAACTTTTTTGTCCTTAAAGGAACAGTTCACCCAAAAATTAAAATGCTGTATCCATTTACTTATACTCAGTTGTCCCAAATCTGTATGAATTTTTTTGTTCTGATGAACACAGAGAAAGATATTTGGAAGAACGTCCTTCTTTTTATATATTTTGGTAATGACAGTTATTCACTGGGTAGTAATTACAAAACATTCTCTGTATTCAGTTCATCACTATACTTTCATACATACAGTAAATGGGGTTCACTGACTTCACTGAAGAAGCTGTAGAAAGAGTTCCACCTTGTGGGCATGACTGTAAATACGTTTTCTTAACCAATATTTTCTTTTTTAGATGGATTGAAATAGGTTGTCTGTCTCTAAAGTTTAAAAGCTTCTTTGTTAACGTTTTTTTTTTTTTGTGAATCTCAGGATTCAGCTGTAGGGTCGTTTGCTAGATCACTCATGCAGTTTCTTAAGTCATATCATTTGCTACATCATGAGATTTCAGTATCAAAATTATTTTACAACTCTAAAAATTGTAGACATTCATAAATTCTTACAATTTCTGTAATAAACAATGTATGGATATAGTGGCAGTGTTTGTATTGTGAAGCAAAACTATTAACACAAACCATGCTGTAAAGTTTTATTTGATTGTATGTCATTTCCACAACTGTAATGTTATGGCTGAGACCAGTGACATGTTTAATGTGTGAATGTTAGGATAAAAACATGCATGATTTTCACATCTTTTTCAAAACTCATCACTTTTTTTGACAGTGCTTGTGGGCGTGAGGAGGAGGACCCTGTTGAGTGTGATGACCATGGTGATGACCACGGTGATGACCATGGTGATGACCAGGAGGACGAATACAAGCGCCTCCCATATCCCTGTGAGTTTGATGAACAGTGGGAGGAGAAACACAAATGCCTGCCTTACCCTGTAAAACAACAAAGAAAGGTTATAAAATTAAGCCTGCGGTTTGAGCTACAAAGAAGCGAGGTGATGCAAAGCTGTAAAAAAATGTGGAAGCACAAATTTAGCATATTTCTGTATTACCCACCATCATAAAACCGAATATGCCAACAGAGACATCCCCATAGATAGCAAGAGCAGCTACTTTGTCCAAAGGTATGCGGTGCTTAAACATGAAGAGTTCTTGGCCGTTCACATGCACCTGCCAAACCAAGCCAGAACGACAGTTATAAACTCATATGTACACTTTTGCAGAAAAAAACAAAAACAATCCTTAATAACGATGTGTTACTATTTAGCAATTATTTAGCAATTATTTTTTCGTAAAAGTATGTAAATTTATAGTGCATGCATGGATGTACGCAACACACCTTGTAACCATGGGACGTGAAGAAAATGACCAACTCAAAAGCTTGTCCCAATTTAAAGCAGCTGATTGAGCCTTGTTCCTCATCTTGCCATTTTCCCTTCTTACGGGTGTTCATGGCAACCTTAAGGTCAAATCGCGGGTTGAAGTGGAAAGCAATGTCGTTATTCTCAGATGGCCCAATCAGGAAGTTTATTTCAAACCTAAATGAAGTTGTGGCATTAAGATTAGTAAATGAAAATCAATATTTCTATTTCACAAATTGTATATTTAACTGAGCAGATACAATTGTAAATCATACTATATTCTGTATTCACCTAAAATCTGTCTTTACCTTAAATATCCCAGCATTTCTTTTCAATATTACGTATGCAGATATTCTGCCACACTCAATAATGAACACAGGACAATTTCATGCTTTATCAAACCACAACAGACTTGGTTCATTACAAAGCATTACAAAGTACAAAGTGGTTACAAAGTAACTGCTATGGTAGTCAATGATGTCCCAGAAATGTCAGTGACTAACATTTTTCCAAATATCCTCCTTTGTGTTCAGCACAACAAAGACATTTATACAGGTCTGGAACAACTAGGGATTAAGGAATTCATGACATAATTTTTCATTCTTAAAGGGGTTATGACGTGAATGATCAAATTTCCCTTGATCTTTTGACATATAAGAGATATTGGTGTCATTTATAACATTCAAGCAAGTTTCATATCTCAAAATGCCCTCCTCATCGAAAACGAATGCATTTATATGATCATTCTCCAGAGAAACCGGAGAGATGGCTGGATAAGTGATGTCACTCAGGAGATTCGTTTTTATAAGACCTGCCTACAGAAAGATATAACAACGCCTACTACTTTTACATCATTGCATCGTTAGCTCCGCCCACCGGTGTTCAGTCTGAGGAGCGAGTGGATCAGAAGCAAGACTTGTTTACATTCACCAAAAGCTCGTAATACCAGTAAGATTGTGATGTCACACGGATGTTGTGCCGTTCCTGGCTATGGAAAACATGCGTCTTTGCACAGGCTTCTAAAGGATCCCCATGTCAGAGAGAAATGGATTGCCAGTTCTTATGGACTAAACAAGAATCCCGCAAACTTTAAGCAATTATTTCATTTAAATACTACTTTGCAACTGGTAACGATTCGTTATCCAGCAGCACGTCCCTCTCAGATCTGATAATACAATATATACACCAGCATATGTTATAAACATCTTGGTATAGAGTCGATAAGCTGTGCTAACTGTTGTTTTTTGTGGTAAATGCACTATTTAGGATGCAAACAACCGTTTAAGAGTAAACATGACACGCTGTTTCTACTTCTGTGATTGTTTAAGTTTCTGTGACATGAGTAAACACATACTGTGCTTGAAAAGACTGTTTGAGTATAGTGAATGGGCGGTTACACCGAAGGAAACCGAAGGCTCTTAAAGGGGAAACACACGAATAAGACTTTTTCTAGAGATGATTAAAAACAGGCTCATAAATAACTTAGTTTTCTATGTTTTGGGAGCAAAAAAACAAGAAACTGAAAAAGATCTCACTGTTTAACTGATCCCTTCCTTTTTATGTTATCTCAAAACAAATAAAAGAACAGCCAAACGTAATAAAAATATCAAAAATACATTCACATTAACTCGAACATGAATATTAACTTCTGATTCATCCATGGTGCTTTTGTGTCTGTACTTACCGCTTGGCATTACTAGCAACAACACCCTGCAAGAAGAATGACATGCCTGGTTTCACTCCCCCGGAAATTGGGCCAAAATAGGGAATTTTCTGTAGTAAAAGCAACAAAATAGGCATCAGTCCCATCATGTCTACCAGAATGTTAAAAAAATAATCATGTTTACGTTTGCAAACTGTTGATTAAACAGTTTTCAGACATTTTTCTTTACTTGCATTTGAATGTGCACTGAGAGGTAACTGCAGAGTATAAGTCACTCACAGGATTTTGGACTGGAAGTAAGAGGTCTGACTGGAAGCTGAGAAGTTCAAACTGCGAGCTCCCCAGACTTAAGAATTTCCTGCCCAGTGTAGATGTGCTCCAGTCCTGATGAGGTAAAATAAAGGGTGTATTAAGAAAGGTCTTAAGAAAGTATTGAGAAAGGTATTTTTCACTTAGAAAATATTTTTCACAATTTATATTACCATTACTCATGAAAAATTAGGCAAATTACTTACTTGAATTAAATCACAAAGATTCATGACAACATCTCCGGCAATATTCAACACTGAAATTCTCTCCAGTGGTATGCGGTGCTTGAAAAGGTAAATCTTGTCGCTGTTCACATATACCTGATAAATCAAAGCCAGAGGGTCTATATGAAGCCAAAGGGTCTCTATCTTATAAATGTTTTGTGTGTCAAAGCACATACCTGATATCCTTCAGTTTGGATGACAATACACATCTCAAATGCTTCTCCCATTTTGAAGGGGTTGTCAGAAACAAATTCCTCAGCCTCCCATTCTGCATTTCTGCACGAATTCATCACCACATTAGAGTTGTATCGGGCATTGAAATGAAAAGCAGTGTCATCCTTGTCGGACTGGCCGGTCTTGAAGGTAATTGAAAACCTTTGTGGAAGTTGAGATGTGTCAAAGCAATTGAATGTAAAAGACCTTTCACGTTTAATGAGTTAATACAGCATAGACCATCTACACTTGAATATGTACTGTACAGCAAACAATAATTCTTGAAATCAAAAGTGGTTTAATATTCACTGTGTATTGATAGTGTCAACATTCTAGTTTTCTGTATGACTTGTATTACTTACCCGGGACCTTTGCTACCAACAACTCCCTGCAAGTACAAGGCCACTCCTACTTTCAGTCCCCCGGAAATTGGACCCACATAAGGAAGGGCCTGTAGTAAGCAAATTAAAAAGGCATCAGACCTATCTTAACCAGGACCTTGCAGCCAGTTTTGAACTCACTGAAATGGAACATCTGAAATTTCCAAGGTCATCACAATTATGGCTCTACCGTGTACAATTTTTAAAAATGTTTCCTCTGCATTGCACGTTGAGCAGTTACTGGATCTTTCACTCACAGGATTTTGGACAGGAAATGAGAGTTGCGACTGTGTCATGGAAGAAGACCGCAGGAAGCTGCTCAGTTGGGTAAAAAATGAAGATGTGCTCCACTTCTAAAAAGGAAGAAGATATAAACAGTACATAAAGTACATAAACAGAGTTGTTTAGTCACCACATGATTGCCATTGGCTTCTCACACAGTATTATTCATGTTCGAGTATTATCAGAACTGTCAAAAACATTAGACTTACTTGTACAAAGGCAAAAAGGTTGAGAATCAAATGTCCGCCAATAGTTATTACAGACACTTTTTCCAGTGGTATCCGGTGCTTGAATAGGTAGTGCTCATTGCCGTTCACATATACCTGATGAATGGAAAGCAATGGGTTGGTGTGAAGACTACTTCTTAGCAGTGTTTGGGGCATCTTGAGAGTTTGGTTTCATTAATCACATACTGTACCTGATATCCTTCAGGTTTTATGACAATAAACATGTCAAAGGCTTCTCCAATTTTAAAGGGATTGTCCGGACCAAATTCCTCAGCCCCCCATTCTCCATTACTGCGCGTGTTCATGGCCACATTCAAGTTGTATCGGGGATTGAAGTGGAAAGCATAGTCATCCTTGTCAGACTGCCCGGTCTTGAAGTTTATCTCAAACCTGAAAGAAAGTTGAGGCAGGTTAAAGCATCTGAATCCAAATGACAGCAGGCTGTTTTTAGTATTTTGACTCCCACAATGCATTCTTACATCTTACCTCAATTCAGATCACATACGGTTTAATGCTTAGTACATACTGATAGATACATTGTTTCCTAGACTACATTCCAGGAGTACATACACTGTTGATATGATTGCAGATATTTAGCTATGGAAAGAATTGCTTACCGGTCACCTGTAGTGCCAGCAACTCCTTGAAAGTACAAGGCCAGTCCTGCTTTCAGCCCCTCAGGAATCGGCCTTACATAGGGAAGGGACTGCAGCAGGCAAAATAAATTGGCATCAGTCCTGTATTAACCAAGACCCTGCAGCATGGTTTGTATTTATTGAAGTAAAACTGTTCGTTAGGCATCGCATTTCTGACATTTTGGTGGGACATTCGCTTTTTGTGTTGAATCACCGATTTTATGTGCAACTGTTTCTTTAAGTACTTGCACGTTAATGTACACTGAGAAGTTACAGTAAAGGTTCTGTCACTCACAGGATTTTGGACTGGAAGTGAGAACTCTGACTGGATGGTGGAAAGGCCCCAGCGCAAAAAGCTCAGCCGGTTCCAGTTCTAATCAGTGGGGAAAATTAGTTTATTTAGAATGATCTTTACTCTTCACGTTATTTTCAATGACTTACTAAACATAATTATTTACACTACAGAATAAGCATAACTTCTAAAGAGCATTTTGACTTACTTGAATGAAGCCAAGAAGTTTGACGACAAGATCTCCTTGAATTTGTAACGCTGAAACTTTTTCCAGCGGTATGCGATGATTGAACAGGTAGTACTCCTTGCCATTCACGTGTACCTGATCAATCGAAAGCAAGGGATCGATGTGAAGTCAACTTCTTTGCTGCGATTAAGGCATCTTGTGCTTTTGGTTTCACAAAGCATGTACTGTACCTGGTATCCTTCAGGTTTGATGACAATAAACATCTCAAAAGCTTCTCCCGCTTTGAAGGGGTTGTCAGGGCCAAATTCCTCAGCGCCCCATCCTCCACTTCCGTAACTGTTCATGATCACATCTGAATCGTGTCGGGGGTTGAAGTGGAAAGCAGTATCATCCTTGTCAGACTGCCCGGTCTTGAAGTTTATAAAAAACCTGCGTGGACGTTGAGGTTTGTCAAAGCAACTGAATGCAAATGCCGACAAACCCTTTTTCAATTCTTCAAGTTCAATCATGCATTCGTACAGCCTAAAAGTACTGCACTTCCAATAAATAAATGGTTTAATATTCACTGTGTATTGATGAAAAGCATCTTTCTCTGATGACTTTCGATGACATTAGTTTCGCTAAATATATTACGTACCCAGGACCTTTACTACCAACAACTCCCTGCAAGTACAAGGCCACTCCTGCTTTCAGTCCCCTGGAAATCGGACCCACATAAGGAAGGGCCTGTAGTAAGCACAATAAGAAGGCTTCAGACCTATCTTAACCAGGACCTTGCAGTAGGATTTGAACACATTGAAATGGATCATTTGGAATTTCCTGAGGCATCACATATTTGACACAACAGTACAAGATGTTCTGTTTGGTGAAAGCACAGTTTTCATGCACTGCAGTTTTATTTAATGCTTCCTCTGCATTGCAAACTAAGCAGTCACTAGAAAGGATCTTTCACTCACAGGAGTTTGGACAGGAAGAGAGAGCTGCGAATGTATGGTGGAAGGCGTCCAGCGCAAGAAGCCCCTCTTTACTTGTGTAGCAAATATAGATGTGTTCCACTTCTAATGAGGAAGACGAGATAAAGTACATACAAAGATCTTTATTCACCACATGATTGCCATTGGCTTCTCACACAGTATCGTTCAAGTTTGAGTATTAGCAGAACTGTCAAAAACATTTGACTTACTTGTACAAAGGCAATCAGGTTTAGAGTCACATGTCCACCAATAGTTATTACAGACACTTTTTCCAGTGGTATCCGGTGCTTGAATAGGTAGTGCTCATTGCCGTTCACATATACCTGATGAATGGAAAACAAGGGGTTGGTGTGAAGACTACTTCTTAGCTGTGTTTGGGGCATCTTGAGAATTTGATTTCATTAATCACATACTGTACCTGATATCCTTCAGGTTTTATGACAATAAACATGTCAAAGGCTTCTCCAATTTTAAAGGGATTGTCCGGACCAAATTCCTCAGCCCCCCATTCTCCATTACTGTGCGTGTTCATGATCACATTCGAGTTGTATCGGGGATTGAAGTGGAAAGCAAAGTCATCCTTGTCAGACTGCCCGGTCTTGAAGTTTATCTCAAACCTGCAAGAAAGTTGAGGCAGGTTAAAGCATCTGAATCCAAATGACAGCAGGCTGTTTTTAGTATTTTGACTCCCACAATGCATTCTTACATCTTACCTCAATTCAGATCACATATGGTTTAATGCTTAGTACATACTGATAGATACATTGTTTCCTAGACTACATTCCAGGAGTACATACACTGTTGATATGATTGCAGATATTTAGCTATGGAAAGTATTGCTTACCGGTCACCTGTAGTACCAGCAACTCCCTGACAGTACAAGGCCAGTCCTGCTTTCAGCCCCTCAGGAATCGGCCTTACATAGGGAAGGGACTGCAGCAGGCAAAATAAATTGGCATCAGTCCTGTATTAACCAAGACCCTGCAGCATGGTTTGTATTTATTGAAGTAAAACTGTTCGTTAGGCATCGCATTTCTGACATTTTGGTGGGACATTCGCTTTTTGTGTTGAATCACCGTTTTTATGTGCAACTGTTTCTTTAAGTACTTGCACGTTAATGTACACTGAGAAGTTACAGTAAAGGTTCTGTCACTCACAGGATTTTGGACTGGAAGTGAGAACTCTGACTGGATGGTGGAAAGGCCCCAGCGCAAAAAGCTCAGCCGGTTCCAGTTCTAATCAGTGGGGAAAATTAGTTTATTTAGAATGATCTTTACTCTTCACGTTATTTTCAATGACTTACTAAACATAATTATTTACACTACAGAATAAGCATAACTTCTAAAGAGCATTTTGACTTACTTGAATGAAGCCAAGAAGTTTGACGACAAGATCTCCTTGAATTTGTAACGCTGAAACTTTTTCCAGCGGTATGCGATGATTGAACAGGTAGTACTCCTTGCCATTCACGTGTACCTGATCAATCGAAAGCAAGGGATCGATGTGAAGTCAACTTCTTTGCTGCGATTAAAGCATCTTGTGCTTTTGGTTTCACAAAGCATGTACTGTACCTGGTATCCTTCAGGTTTGATGACAATAAACATCTCAAAAGCTTCTCCCGCTTTGAAGGGGTTGTCAGGGCCAAATTCCTCAGCGCCCCATCCTCCACTTCCGTAACTGTTCATGATCACATCTGAATCGTGTCGGGGGTTGAAGTGGAAAGCAGTATCATCCTTGTCAGACTGCCCGGTCTTGAAGTTTATAAAAAACCTGCGTGGACGTTGAGGTTTGTCAAAGCAACTGAATGCAAATGCCGACAAACGTTTTTCAAACATGCGTTCCTACAACGTATTATTTTGGTTTCGCTAAAAATATTACTCACCCGGGACCTTTAGTACCCACAGTTCCCTTCAAGTATAAAGCAATTCCTGCTTTCAATCCTCCAGTAATTGGGCCAATATAGGGAAGGGCCTGCATACAGCACATGAAAAAGGTATTAGTACTGTGATTTTTTTTAATAGATTTTAACTTCTTTAAATGGCTATTTTTTATTTCTTGGGGTATCACATTAAAAAATTTTTTTAATTCCTGTTTCTTTAAGTGATCCCACACTTTAGTCAACCAAGAAGTCATCTATCTACTGGACCACGAAGAATCTATTACTCACAGGATTCTGGACTGGATTCAAGAGCTCTGACTGTATGGTGGAAGGAGACCAGCGTGAAAAGCCTAAACTGGAGGTTGTAGTTTGGACTTTTGTAGCAAAAGATGATGTGCTCCAGGTCTAATGAGGGAAAATAGGGTTTATTTAAAAAATGTATTCTCCAGATGCTTGTCACTTGAGTCCGACACAGTAATTTTCCTGCTCAATGTTAACATAACCTTAACTGAAAATCTTTGACTTACTTGTATGAAGCCACCAATGTTCACAACAACATCTCCTTTAATGTTCAATGCTGACACATTTTCCAGCGGTATACGGTGCTTGAACAGGTAGTACTCTTTGCCATTCACATATACCTGATGAATCAAAAGCAAGGATATAGTGTGAAAACAACTTTTTAGCTGTGTTTGGGGCATCTTGTGAATTTTGTAACAGAGCACATACCTGGTATCCTTCAGGTATAATTACAATTATTATCTCAAAAGCTTCTCCCATTTTGAAAGGATTGTCAGGGACAAATTCCTCAGTCTCCCATCCACCATTCCTGAAGCTGTTCATGACCACATTTGCATTATATTTGGGGTTGAAGTGGAAAGCAATGTCATCATTTTCAGACGTTCCAGTCTTGAAATTTGTTGTAAACCTGCATGGTGGTCAGATTAATGATAAAGCAAGTGAATGCAAATAAAATAAACATATTTTTTCATCCAATAATTTAATCTCTTAAAATCTGTTAAGCGTAGATTGGAGGATACAGCTTTCCCCCAACTACAACTGCTAGCAACACATTATCTTTTTAAATGATTACAAAGCATTACTTACGTGTCACCTTTAGTACCAGCAACTCCTTTCAAGTAAAAGGCCATGCCAGTTCTTAGTCCTCCTGATATTCGGCCCACATAGGGAAGGGCCTGATGTTGACACAGGCAGAAAGGCAACAGTCCTGTGTTAACTGAAACCTTATTGCAAGTTTTCACATCTCTTGAGGCATAACATTTATTGCACTACGCTTTGTAAATTGTTTGAAACGATGTTTATTACACACTGAGGATTCACAGGAAAGGACATGTCACTTACAGGATTTTGTAGTGGAAGTAAAAGCTCTTGTTGTATCATGGGAGAACCCAAGCTGGCAGTTTGACTGGTGATTGTTGTTGTGAATTGCGAAGGAAGGCTCCAATTCTAAAGAGAGTGTGTATTTTCTGTATCATTCTCACTTAATTTTGACACAGTAATAATACTTTAATATTACCAAAACAGATACATTTTTTTGACTTACCTCAATGAAGCCCAAAATGTTCAAATCAACGTCTCCAGCAATATTCACCGCTGACACTTTGTCCAGTGGTATACGGTGCTTGAACAGGTAGTACTCCATTCCATTAATGTACAACTGATTAAATAAAGTGAGAGGGTCAGTGTAAAGACATGTTATTATCTCTCTTAAAGTGGTTATCCTAGTTTTATGATATATATCACATACCACATAACCCTCAGGTTTGGCGACAATAAACATCTGAAAAGCTTCTCCTATTTTAAAGGGGTTAATAGTGGCATATTCCTCAGTCCCCCATTTTCCATCCCTGAAACTGTTCATGAGCACCTTCCCCTTTATTTGGGGGTTAAAGTGAAAAGCAATGTTGTCCTTGTCTGAGGTCCCCGTCTTAAAATTGACTGCAAACCTGTATGGAAGTTGAGGCACTTTTAACTTAATGCAAATTGCATCCAGTACTATATATGTATATGTACATAATTTTTTTCTATACATATTTTGCAAATACACAGGCAACAAAAGAATTGCTTACTGGTTAGCATTACAAGCCACAGTGCCCTGCAACATCATGGCCATTCCTGCTTTCAGTCCACCTAAAACTGGGCCCGTGTATGGAAGTGTCTGCAATGAGTGCAATAAAAAAGCAATGTGAAATGTGTACTTTATTTAAAACCAATGTGAAATTAAATTTTGTTTTTGCTCTGTGAATGAAAAATGTTACTCACAGGATTTTGTACTGGATTGAGAATTGAAAATTCAAATTCCGATTGAACAGTTGGACACAATGTTGTCTGATATTCAATCACATTTGTTGTCTGCGTTGTTGAGCAAATTTCACCACCAAAAGACCAGGTTTGACTCATTTCGACCGGACCTTGCTCACAAGTCATGATACCTCCCTGTGACTGGAAAATCATCCCGCCCTGCCCAAAGATGTTAGAGCCAGCCCAGCTCTGTAAATGTAGTCAGTTTTACAAATATGATGAGACATTTTTTTACAGTTATATAAAAATGTATATTATGTATTTTAAAAAAATTACGTGAATACTAACCATGTTGGCTTTCCACGTTTTATAGTGACTTTGTATAGACATAATGATTTTTATATATTCTATCCCATATCCCTCACACTACCTCTAAATCTAACCATCACACAAACCTTTTTGCATTTCCAATAAACATTTAGTTTGCTTTATAAGCTGTTTTCCTTATGGGGAACAAAAAATCCCCACAAAGTCAATAATGACTGGTATTATTATTTTTGTAGGGATATTTGGTCTCCACACTGCTGTGTTTACCAGCATCACAGATGTATGTATGTTATACAGTATATGTCCTTACAAATTTCAATCCATTCCATAATATTTTTTTTCTTTATCTATTATCTAAATTACAGCTATAAACGTCTTCTAGTCTGAAAATAAAGTACCAAAACAAAAAAGCTAGCATTTCATAAATGCAGTTTCTGGTGACTCATCTGTCTTTAAGCTACCACAGGCTCTAATTTCTAATTTAAGGGGGAGTGGGCATTTTAGAAATTCAGCTATTAGCACTTTGTTGATCAAGACATTTTTTGTCGTAGGAGTTTCTGTCTTATTGTTGGTCCTCTTGGTGCCACTTAGTCAGTTCAAGGGAAACCTGCACCATGTGAGCACGCTGTTGTATGATGACCAGGGTGCTTTTTGGACCATTTTTGGTCCTACACTCTTAAAAAAAGGTGCTTCATAAGGTTCTTCGATGCCATAGAAGAAACTTTTGGTTCCATAAGAACCTTTAACATCTGAAGAACCTTTCTGTTTCACAAAAGGTTCTTTGTGGTGAAAAAGGTTCTTCAGATTATAAAAAGGTAAGAAATAAATGGTTCTTTAAAAAAACTTTGAATGAATGGTTCTTTGTGAAACCAAAAATGGTTCTTCTATGGCATCGCTGTGAAAAACCTTTTAAGCACCTTTTTAAAAAATATATATTTAGACCATTTTACTTTAACTTGCTATTAGGGCGTGAGAAGACTTTCAACCAGACAAAAAATGTTTCTAGAAAGAAATGCCTACCCTGCCTTTAATTTCTGTAAGACTAACACCAACTTTTTTGTTTGTGAAAATACATTTGAAAAAGAAAGGATCACTCACCCCAATGAACACCACATTTGTTAAAGTAACCTGTCCTCTGATATCAAGAACAGTGACTCTTTCCAGAGGAATACGATGCTTAAACTGGCCAATCTCTCCTCCACTCAAGAACAACTTTAGAAAATAACATTACATATGACCATTTGGTAAAAACAAACTATAGATCTAATAGCCCAAATTATTTTAAGCACCTGATAGTTGTCAGAATTCACAGCAATAATCAGATCAAAACTGCTTCCCTTTTTAAAAGGTGAAGCCAGTTTCTCCTCGTTTCCCCATGTTCCGTTTTGGCGGCTATTAAGGACCAAGCTGTTGCTGCTGAACACAGGCTTCATCTGAAAAGCAATGTCATCTCCATCTGACTCCCCACACTTCAGGCTTACCGCAAAGCTAAAACGATAAAAAGGACATTAAAGGAGGGAATCAGTGACGCAAAAACAGATGATTTTCAAGTTTGAAGTCTTGAACAGAAAGTATTCACCTATCACATTGAGGGGAAATAGCTCCCTGAATGAAGATGGCTTTTCCAGCTTGTAGTCCTTCAGAGATAGGACTGACATACGGGACACTCTGCATAGTTAAAATATATTAAAAGAAGCTGCACATTTACAAACGTCTGATAATGTTTCCATGCATACACATTTTGTCAATTTTCAACAATGAAATTCTACAAACTTTAAAGTAACAGAAATAGTAATAAAGGTGAGAAGTGCAAGGAAGAGAAAAGGCACAGAGGTCACTCACAAAGCTGGTGGCCTGGAAACCAGATTGAAACACAACACTGCTCATATTGTCGGTCACTCGAAAAAATGTCTTGATGGATGGGAAGATCCTAGATTTCGAACTGGTGTTGCAGTTGGGTGATCCTGGTTTTATACTTTCAGCGGATGGGAGTGTCCAGACGTCAGGGTACTTTGAGCCACGAGGGATTTTAGATGCAATGGACTAGATTTTGCTTAGCAACCCATAGGCAAAATTTGAAGGCATGAGGAACCAAATCTAATCATTTGCATTCTTGTAACAGTTTAGCCCAAAACCATAACCACACTTTGCAACCAACGCTGTTCGAAGTTTAAACTCAATTTAAGCTCAAAACTCAACATTTTAAAAGTAATCATATGTAAATAAAACTACAGTATAATAATACCGGTATAGTCTGCACTGCATGATTATATTATATAATATATATTATATACAGATATAATACAGATTTCAACTGCTGTTGGACTTTACCTGAGAAGCTGGCCTACAATTAAATTAGCTGTAAAGGTTTTTTTTAGAAATTAACCTTGTTATTGTTTTATTGTAGAGTTATCTAGCCACAGCAGTGATTTGAAATAATACCTTTTGGTGAATCTAGGTTGATATCAATGTCAAAAAGTATCCCAATCAACCTGAATTCACCCTACTAAGCAGCGTGACATGTAATGCAACTGCAGTATGTTATGCAATTGCATATAAACCTGTTCTGGATAGATTTCAAGGGAGTCAACGGCAAACACTTTGGTTATCCAAATGGTTTGTTCAGTCAGCAGTATTCTCAGGAATTAATATTCAGTGTCACATACTGTATAAGACTATTTCAAACAAAACAGAGTTATGCCACTGTAGGTAAAATGGTTGGAACTTTTACGCATGTCATCAGTCAAGAGGCAGGTATTGTCATTGACTGACAACAAATAAATGAGTACAGACAAAAATACAGACTTCACAATATAACCAATTGCCCTGAACCATGTAATAAGCTACAACTAAAGTAGATGTAACCTACATAGGAAAATGTAATCGTAGCATTGAATTATTTTAGTATATGCTTGAAAATGAAGTACACCAAAAATTATATATAATATATCTAAATTGATATATACAATACCTGTATCTTAAAAAAAATCTTTAAAATCTCTTAAAAATTCTCAAAGTGCATGCTTAAATGTTTAACCTTGTAATTGGGTAACCCTATAACAGACAATGCTTTAGTATCAAAAATATTAATAAATAACAATGACATTAACAATATCGGACCATTTTTGTAGACTTTTTGCTGTTTCTGGAAATTTCACCTATAGGCTTTCACCATTGATTTGAATATCTCTTATACTCAAATAATTAGATAAGCATGCAGAGTTAGGCGAGCCTCATTAGCCAAAACAACATTTTAAATTAAATTATACCATATAATCTACAACTATAATAAATTATATAAATACTTGTATTATATTATTATTACATTCAATTTTATATAACAATTACCAGCCAACTGGTGAATAAATGTCTAAACCTGTGTAGTTGTACTTCTAAACACACTTGATGTTACTTAACTAAGCCCCGGGGATATCCAATAGAGCTTGTCAGGTTAGCTCATAAAATGCTGATGTCAGTTACACTGTACAGTTACTGTATATTCTGGCAACATACAAGTTTAAGTAAAACAAAATGAGAAAGACAGCTGAGAGCTTTAATCTTGTGCAAAGGGCGAGAAGAAGAAACAATAAAATAAAATACAACACAACTTTCCTTTTGTCTACATATATGGACAATACTTACAAAGTTGCAAATACTATTAAGTTCTGGAGCTAAATTTGCTCTATTTAAATCTGAAAGTTACTAAACTAACTTTAGATTTTTTTATCTATACAAATGTATTATTAACATTCAGTAATATGTTCAGATGAAGTTGCATGACAGTATTCATTATAAATAAATTTACAGCATATTATAAAACAGACACTGCCCATGGCAGATGTTAAAGCAGTTAGGGGCAAATCTGTTTTTGACATGGAAATGCACTCAAAATTGATATTATGACACATAAATCCTTCAGCCTGTCAGTGCTGGCAAGCAGCAGAGATGTTCATTGTTCTTCATATTCACAGTATTGATAAATGTGTATTAAAGTTATTATCAGAACCACATTATTACAATAGGTCTATGACAATTCACAGACAGCAGATTCTCAGTAAACAATTATCGTGGCCAAAATAATTCAGGATAACGATATAATTGTGATAAGTATTAAATTGTGTATACAAGTGTAGGGAGGCAGCGGGAGTTATTAACTGGGCAAATTATCAACTGTGTGCAAAACCACCACCTTTAAACAAGGTCTGCTGCAGGATTAGTTACGATATTATCATATGTACAGTAGGCTATTAACCTGTTATCAATAATCACAGTCATTAGTATCATGATTATCATCAATACAGTAAACACATGCCCATTACATGAAGCATAAAAGCAGCTTGCAAAAAGTCCTGATATTTTTTATTATTGCTCGAGTGATGGGCAGCTAATCGTGAAGTCTTAAGTCATTTGTTGAATTGTATCTTACTGACCACTGTAATGAAAATAACTGCACTTGTATAAATGTTTGCATCATTTTACACTCACCGAGAAACAAAGCAGTTTAGTAAGTTAGAAAATGCTTTGTATAACCTTTAGAAGCACAGAACGCATTTGACTGGATTGAGCTGGATACTGTAGCTCAAGGGCTTTAGCAATATAAAGGCGGTTGGTGAAAAGGGAGAGGAGATTAACACATAGAAGTTGTTTGTTTGTTTTTCTGTCAAAAAACATCTTCAAATTAGTACTGTGTAGCATTAAATGTGACACTAACATATACTGTATATTTAACATTCATAAATGTTTAAAATATAATTGACGAAAAGTCAAATAACAATAAACTTCCTGCACCCTGATCATGACCATCATAAAACTATGCCCTAATAGTAGGTACTGTTTTTGTGTTGGAATAGTAGGTACTTTTTAGGACATGGAAAAAGAGATTGCACACACTGGGACATACTAACAGGAAGAGGAAGTGGCCGTTGTTGCCTAGACAACATTGTGGCCAATAACTGTCACACACATCAAAATACAGCTCTTCTTTCCATTAAGGTATTTATTCATTCATTATTAAGAAAAGGTTACAAAATGAACCATTTGATGTTCCTGGAGATTGCAACTGCGGAGGAACCTTAAAGGTTCATTTTTTAACCTTTTTAAAAAGGTTCCAATTGGAACCCTCTCTTAAAGGTGCATTAAAGAACCAGCAGATTTCCTTTTGGAACCCCTTTCTAGTCACCATTTCAGTAGTATTATTATTATTGATATTATTAGTGTTATTGTTGTTATTATATTACACATTAAACTATAACAACATTTCATAATATGGACACAAGACCATGACTCTCCATTAAATATTTATTAAAAATTAAAAATTTCAGAAAAAACACAAAATTACAATACATTTTATTTAAGTCTGATCATTAATATTTGTAAACAAAAAATCTACAAACAACAAATTTAATGTAAGAATTAAATTTCTCTCATCATAAATAGAAAACAAAGTTACTTACTAAATTAGTAGGGATGTAACGGTATTGTAAATATCGAAGTATCGCGATAGCATTTTTTACCCGATACTATCGTGGTCGCATGACGATAGATCTTCCAGGCAAAGTGTAGTTTTTCAGGCAAATGGAGCGAGCTGAGGGAAGCGGGAACTACAATTCCCATCAACCCATGCGCTCTGCTGCCGCCCGCTACAGATCAAGTTGAGCGAAAATGGCGGATGCCGCTAGTGGCATAGAAACGGATTTACAAATTGTTGAAGCTAGGGCTGGGCGGAATGACGGAATATTCTGTTACCGCGGAATAAAATGTCAACCGTAAGAGATTTTTCTATTCCATGTATTCCGCGGAATGTAAATAAGTGGGCGTGGTTAACTCGGCACTCTGCAGATTAGGCGCTATTCTGAAAAAAACTAATGAATTAATCCACCCGTAACAAATGAACGTATCAAACATTCTTTTGACCTTCTTTCAGTCTGTAGTTTAGTGATGAGCATTTAAATGAACTGTAATAAATAAATTAGTTAAATCAATCTAAGAAAAATGAGGTATAAAATTATAATGGGAGATTGTTTCATGAAATATATCGTTACCGTGAAATAAAATTACTCATTCCTTGAAATAGATTTTTGGCCATTCCTCCCACCTCTAGTTGAAGCTAAAGCGAATTATAAATCGCATGTGTGGAAGCGTTTCGGTTTTCCCGTAACAAGAAACGAGAAAAGGTGACGGACAGACGAAAAGCAATATGCAGACACTGCCAGACTGCGGTGAAGTACAATTCGGGGAATACGACTAATATGAAGAGCCATTTGTTACATCACCCCGAAAAGTTTCATGATGATACAAGGAGAAAAAAAAATAGCAGTGAGTGAAGCAGTGAATGAGGTGAGTGTGTGAGTTAAGCAGTGAATGAGGTGAGTGTGAGAGTGAAGCAGTGAATGAGGTGAGTGTGAGTTAAGCAGTGAATGAGCTGAGTGTGTGAGTGAAGCAGTGAATGAGGTGAGTGTGTGAGTGAAGCAGTGAATGAGGCGAGTACCTGACTGGTTGTGAGTTGTTAAAAGTTGACAAACAACTCAAACTTTTTTCATTTTAATTTTTTCATGTTTCATGTTCTCAATTTTTATGTTATTAATTTTTATGCTATTATATTACTGTTCTTTACCGTTTATTTGTTTATTTGTTATTTAATAATTCATTCGTTTATGAGACTTTAGCCTGGGTTTTCACAGGGACACAAATGTTTACCTGCTGATCAATAATGCTAATGATAAATGTAGGCTAGATAAAAACGTTATGGTTCATAAAATATCGCAAATCTGGTTGAAAGGTTGAAGACATATAGCAAACAGTAAACAGACTGACAGAAACAAATACTTTAATATTGCTGCATTTTGTTTACTGTTGTGTGTCCATTTATCTGCTCTGCGTGTCTGCACTAGTGTTGTTAAAATAAGCACGTGCCTGCTGCCCTTCATGCGGCGTGTCTTTAGCGGGAGAAAAGCAGTGCACGCGGAGCGGAAAGGGTTCAAATGAAGCGCGTTTATAGCTAAGAGATATCACAGGATATAGCGACAAAATATCAATTACATAAATGTTCCTGAGAGTACGCGTGATGCGTGATTCTCCATTGTGTAGACGCGCGGCTCAATTTAAACCACTGAAAGAGTCCACATTTTAAATGTCTCGCGGTCTGGATGAAATGAAGCAAAGGTCCGGATCCGGCCCGCGGTCCGCCAGTTGACGATGACTGCTCTATACTATTTTCAACAGACTACGATTTGGGACATACTAATTCTACTTTTGAATACTATTAGGACGGGTACGCTGATTGGTACGCAGGGTGTGTCTTTCCTTCCAGCAACTGCAGAGCACGCAGGCGTGCAAGGGTGACGACATGTGACTGATGTATTCTATAAAATCATGACGAAAAAGTAACACACATCAAGACAATTGATGAGAGTCGTGATTTTTTGTGTTATGGGGGCTGGATGGTGGGCAGTGAGAATTACTGTTTTAACACCATTAGAAACATGTAGTTTAAGAGTAGTATAGTCTGTGGTGCGGAATTGGAGAGCTTCTCTTACAGCTTAAGTGTGTGGCTCAACCAATTGAGTGAGTCATCAGTCATCTAACCAGACATTTTTTGCAGAGCTGTTTGGTGAAAAGTAGTGCAAACATTATAAATTTTATCTATACAAAGTTCACCAGGTCTAAACAATATAAGGGAGAAACGGGACGAAAGTAACATGGAACAAAAGTAAGGAAGCGATTTTCTCAGAGCCCTGACTACATTTGCATCTCAAGCTCTGACAGCATGTTCAGCATGTAACCCTTGACGGTGCTACTGAATATCACGTGATTTCGTCTTCGTTTCCCGCAGTTAGGTCCGGAAATAAGTTTTCGAGCATGGAAAGTAAAATTCTGAAGCTGTGCTTTTTTATAATTACAAGTTGTGTTTCTCATTTTATGTGACATAGTAATGACCAATCTACAGGTTATTTAGTGCTATAACATATCCTCTGACGTTTGCCTTGTCAGAGTTTGTTAGTATTCAAGTAAATCGGATTTAAATGTCAGGAGTTCCTGTCGGGACGACTTTTGTCAAGCTATATCATTTTAATTTAATTTTCATGTTGTTTATTCTGTTAAAAGTATTGTATAAAATGCATTGACACTGCCAATTATAAAATATTCTAAACAATTCAAGTTTGTACAAACATTTGATGAAACTGAAATTTAAAATTAAATCTATTTGAACATTTTTTTTTGAAAAGATAAAATACAAAAGGTGTTTGCAGTTACATATTACAGTGCTAACAAGGTCATAGTAACATTTAAGAAAAGCAAGAGTTACACAAAAAAATCTAGCTTGTATTGTTGTATTACTATTCACCCACCTTTGTGTTACTTTCGTCTCAACTGACGGGGTCGATAGTAACAATGTGCAACTTATCTTCAAAGTGAAATTATACAAGTCATTCTACATTTGTACAAAATACCACCTGTTATTGATAGATCACACTTGTGAGTTACTGACCACAGCAAAAACATACAGTATCTTTTAAAATTACATTTTTCTGAAAATTGTACTTTCATCCCTGCTCTCCCCTAAACGACTATTAAGAATAATGAGTTTTGTCTCTAAAAGAATGGTGCATAGTTTTGAGAAGGATAAATACATGGACATCTACCTCACTGGTTTTGTCTTTTGTAAATGTTCATGAATGAATCATTGGATTCTTGGAAGCTATGTCATTGAATTTTCCTTTAACACCAAAAACGTCTTGGTTACGGATGTAACCTCAGTTCCCTGATGGACGGAACGAGACGTTGTGTTGAGCCGACAGATGGGGGTTCGCTCTTGAGAACCTATCAACTTCTGACTAGTTTAGAAAAGGCTAATGAAATTGGCGAATGAAATTTGCATGCCGGACTCCGCCCCCGGATATCCGGGTATAAAAGGGAGATGGCGTGCTGCATTCATTCACCTTTTGGTCTGAGGAGCCTGAGCATCCCTCGACCGCTGCGGCAGGCAGCCAGCGTTGTGGCAAGGACACAACGTCTCGTTCCCCCCATCAAGGAACTGAGGTTACATCCGTAACCAAGACGTTCCTTTTCTGTCGGTCTCTTGACGTTGTGTCGAGCCGACAGATGGGGTTCCTATGGAAAACGCCACAGCGCTGTGCCGCGTCACAATCTCTAGCGGAGCGACGCTGACTGGCCTGGGCGAGTCAGATGTAAGCGCCAGCGCGAAATTGTAACCGTCCAGTGGAGAGGTAGGGGGTCCCAGAGCTTTTTGGGAAAAAGGTGGGAAGCCCCTGCCACCGGCCGTCACGGGCGGAGGCCTTGATTCTCTAACAGCGAGAAGCCACCCGGCACCGTAAGGGAGCACTAGGTCCGGTTAGAGCTATGTGGTAGATAACTCAACTGTTCCCCGGCCTAAGGAGGCAGGGCTGCTCTGCCCAGCCTGCCCCCAGGAGGGTGCTTAGTGATGGATGGAATGCCTGTTCTTTACCCAGTGGGGAAAGAAGGGAGGCGTAATAGCCGCTGATCCCCCTAGAGGAAGGGAGAAGGGCTTTCGCAGGCGTACGCCCTACCGGCTGCCGGTCCTACACATTGCCCTGCAGGACGCAGGCTGACACCGGTTCCAAGCGTAGGTATTAGAACCTAGCGAAGGAGTTGGGCGTAGCCCAACCCGCAGCTCTGCAGATGTCTGCCAGAGAGGCGCCCTGAGCCAGTGCCCATGAGGAGTGTGCCTCACTCCTAATGGGCAGGGGCGATCTTGAGATCGGTATGCCGTAGCGCTGGCATCCACGATCCAGTGCGTCACCTCTGTTCGGAGACAGCCCTCCCCTTCTGCTGACCTCCCGAACAGACAAGAGCTGCTCAGAGCTTCTGAAGCTCTGCGTGTGGTACAAGTAGAGGCGCAATGCGCGTACTGGACACAACACGGATGAGGTTGGGTGGGAACTTTGGGCACGTAGCCGGGCCGGGGTCTCAGGATAACGTGAGAATCACCGGGCCAGAGTTCTAGGCAATCTGTAGACACGGAGGGTGCTTGTAGGTCCCCTACCCTCTTGGAGGTGAGTCTGAGTGGTGTCCCAACCACCGGGGGTGGGCCACTCAGGATCTCCTCGTCCCGTCCAGACATGGAAGTTCCAGGGGTCTGCCTGGTATGCCGTAACATTCCCCTTCCCCTGGGAAAGGGGGTCCTTCGCCAGGGGGATCGGCCAGGGGGGAGTTGTTGTCAAGAGCCTTAGCTCCGAGAACCAAGTCCGGTTGGGCCAATAGGGCGCAACTAGTACCACTTGATGCTCCTCTTCCCTGGCCTTGCACAAGACCTGTGCAATGAGGCTCACTGGGGGGAAGGCATACTTCTGCTTACCCCGCGGCCAGCTGTGCGCTAAGGTATCCGTGCCGAGGGGTCCCTCGGTCAGGGAGTACCAAAGCGGGAAATGGGAGGAGTCCGGGGAGGCAACAGGTCCCCCTGTGCCTGGCCAAACTGCTCCCATATGAGCCGGACTGCACGGGGATGGAGTCGCCACTCTCCGAGAGGCGTCGACTGACGAGAGAGCGCGTCGGCTGTCTGGTTCAGGTCGCCTGGGATATGTGTGGCTTGCAGGGAGCTGATCACCTGCTGACTCCACAGGAGGAGGCGTCGGGTGAGTTGTGTTAGCTGCCGTGAGCGAATGCCACCCTGTCGATTGATATACGCCACGGCAGTTGTGCTGTCTGACCGGACCAGCAAGTGCTCGCCCTGCACGAGAGGCTGCAGCCTCTTCAGTGCAAGTAGCACAGCCAACAACTCTAGGCAATTGATATGCCAACGCAGGCGGGGGTTCGTCCACCGCCCTGACACTGCGTGCCCATTGCACACGACACCCCACCCCTGCAGGGAGGCAACCGTCGTCACACGACGTGCCTTGCTGCCCTAGGGGGATCCTGTCTACCAAAAAGGTCATTGAAGACCAGGGGGTTGTGGTGCGTCAGCAGAGAGGCATGATGACCATACGCCTGCTGCCGGTGTGCCACGCTCTCCAGGGAACCCGACTCTGTAGCCAGTGTTGGGGCGGTCGCATGTGCATCAACCCGAGGGGGACCACCCTCACCGAGGATGCCATGTGCCCAAGAGCCTCTGAATTGTTTCAGGGGGACCGCTGACTGCCTGAAGTGCTTCAGGAAGTTCAACACTGACTGACCGCTCTCTGAGTCAGTCATGCTGTCATGGGGACGGAGTCGAGTTCCATACCGAGAAAGAGGATGCTCTGCACAGGGGAGAGCTTGCTCTTTTCTCAGCTGACCTGTGGTCCCAACCGATCTAGGTGCCGGAGCACTAGGTCCCTGTGTGTACACAACAGATCTCGTGAGTGTGCCCAGATGAGCCAGTCGTCGAGATAGTTAGTACCCGCACACCTCTCTCCCCGAGGGGAGTGAGGGCGGCTCCCCCGATCTTCGTGAAGACTCGTGGGGACAGGGACAGACCGAAAGGGAGGACTCTGTACTGATATGCCCGCCCTCGAAAGCGAGACATGAAAGTAAGCGTCCTTCAGGTCGATTGCCATGAACCAATCTTGGCATCTGTAGACGCCAGGATGTGCTTCTGCGTAAGCATCCTGAACGGCAGCTTGAGTAGGTGCCTGTTCAGGGTACGCAGATCTAGCAACCCCCCTTTTGGGGACGATGAAGTACGGGCTGCAAAACCCGTTGAACATCCCGGCTAGAGGGACGAGCACATTGCTTGCCAGAGGGGTGGTGACCTGGCCCGAAGCACAGGAGCATCCTAACCTCTGACTGAGGTTGAAAGGATGTCCTGAACTTGAGCGGGCATCTGGTAAGTTGTATCGCGTAGCGAGACGGATCGTATCCCGTAGCCACCGTGATGGTTTGGGGGCTCTAGTCAGGCTCCCAGGGACCGAGAGGGGCTAGGGGTATGATCTGCTTCATCGACCTCCCAGGGGGTGGTTCGATGGCGAGCATTGGGACCCTTGCCTGGGGAGGCCCCCGGGGAGGAGATCGGCTCTGCTGCTTACCTGCTGGCGATTATGTAGCACAACGCACTGTCGTTTGAGAGTGCTGAGGGCTACTGATTATCCTCGACATTGGGTCTCGCGTGACGCAACGTCGAGTTGCCGAGCACCGTCGTGTAGAGGGTGAGAGCGGCTGTGATAAACACCCAGGAGAGAAGAAACTCTTAAGAGAGTGGGCTGTTGGGACGGGGCAGGAACCTCCCGGATCGACCACCCAGCGATGGAATGGCTGGTGTCGGGCCCGATGGCATTCTCGATCTCCTGGGGTCTTCCCATGAGGCGCTTCTGCCGCCTGGCTGCTGACGGGGCGATGGTCCCCTCTTCGATGTCCCTTCCCGGGGGGCCGCCTGAGACCAGAGCGGAGGGCGTCGAAGAGGACCAGGGCTGCTGGGAAGCAGATGGTGCACGGGACTCGACGGCCGAGGCGGCCGAGTCGCGGCGAGGGAGGATATGCTTGATATCCTCTGTCTGCTTCTTCACTGTCGAGAACTGCGGCTCAACAGTATCACCAAACAGCCCCCCCCTTGCGAGATGGGTGCGCCGAGAAGGCGGACCTTCTCGGCGTTACTCATCTGTGCAAGGTTCAGCCAGAGTTGTCTCTCATGGACTACAAGTGTGGACATCGCCCGCCCGACCCAGGGCCCGCGCGTTCACCTTCGGTCGCCCATAGAGCGAGGTCGGTGGCGGCACGGAGTTCCTGCATAAGCGCTGGGTCAGTCTTACCCTCGTAGAGCTCTCTCAAAGCCTTGGCCTGGCAGGAGCCATAGCGTGGAGAGAGGAGGCAGCTTGGCCCGCAGCAATGTAAGCTCTTGACACCGGAGATGCCGAGACCCTCCATGCTTTGGACGGGAGTCTAGGTCAAGCCCCCCAGGTGGCCGCCGCCTGCGGACACGAGTGCACGGGTCAACCGCCCGCAGTGCGGGCAGGACATATCCACAACGTCTGCCCCAGCGTACTGGAAGCAGACACCGTGTCCGTCCCCCTCCTCGATGAGTGTGTTGCACCCATGAGAACAGTGGGACATGCCACGCTGGAGAAATTTGCTCTTTTAGAAAATAAAACACTCGAACACTCCTGGCACTGCCGAGACGCCCAGGGGAAGTCGCTGCAGGAAGGGACCGCCCGATGCACCACGTCATAAGATTCCAGCATTAATTCGGCATAGAGTTTGAAGTCTCGAAGTCGATAAGTGTGAAGGCTCCGAAGAACAAAAGGTGAATGAATGCAGCACGCCATCTCCCTTTTATACCCGGATATCCGGGGGCGGAGTCCAGCATGCAAATTTCATTCGCCAATTTCATTGGCCTTTTCTAAACTAGTCAGAAGTTGATAGGTTCTCAAGAGCGAACCCCCATCTGTCGGCTCGACACAACGTCGAGAGACCAACAGAAAGGGAACCAGGCTATGCACTGAAAGGGACAATTTAAAAATTAAAGGACATTTTATGTCCAATTTTTGTCTTTGAATTTATGGCTCAGCGTCTGAATTAGTCAGCAGAATATATAAAACCGCTGAACTGCACAAAATCTTGGGATGGTGTGAGGTAACAGGGGTATAATCATCGGTTACACAGCAAATATTGCTTCCCACATAATTTGTGTTTTTTAACCTAAATCTGTCTATGAAATACAGCTCAGTTGTAGTTCAGCAGTTGTTCAAAAAAGTATTTTTTGTAAGCAATATATTTTGTTAGTCTCACATCTGTCCACCTCTATGAAAGATAGTAGCTGAAATTCCACACAGACTTGGTGCTTTAGTCAGCCATTTTGATTTTATGTTGCCATAAATGAAAATACAATGACATATACGGCACAGAGTCGTTAAGAATTAAGAGGAAGAGTCAAAAGTATTAAGACAGGATGTTCTAGATGTACCACTCCAACACATTCCAAAATGGTGCTTAAGAGGTTCTTCACAGCAATGCCACAGAAGAACCATTTTTGGCTCCACAAAGAACCATTCAGTCTTTAAAGAAACCATTGCTTTCTTACCTTTTTATAATCTTACAACCTTCTTTTACCGCAAAGAACCTTTTGTGAAACAGAAAGGTTCTTCAGAGGTTCTCTTTATGGAACCATTTAGATAAACAAGGTTCTCCAATGGCATCGAGAAGCACCTTTATTTTAAGAGTGAACCTGAATTATTCAAAATGATTTTTCTGTTCACAAGTGTGCCATCCATGTATTAAAGAGTTAAAACAAATGAAAACATGAAAAACATTAATGATAAGCTAGTCAAAACCTACTGTTTTAAACTCTTCATTGTCATAAACACGTAAAAGCCTCTAAAGCTCTAAAACACTGGACATCAGGGATGATGTAACATCATTTGGCACCTGTTCTCTTCCTGTTGGAGAAAACTGCAAAAACTGCAGTCCTTTGACTTAATCCAGTGTCTGGCTATAGTTCAAAGTGTTAGGCCTGTTTCACACTGCAGGCACACAGCGTGTTAGTGGCACTGCAGGGTAACTGCAACAGCAGGCTGGCAATGTGCTTTAACACTGACACTGATTCTACTGTGGCTTTATACACAAGAGCAGAGTCGGCGCCACGAGGGGGCACTAGGGGGCATGGCCCAGTCACTTCAGTCACTGTGCCCCCTCACTTTTTAAAATGATAAAAGACGAAATCATTTAAAAAAAAACATTTGGAGAATGAATTTGGTTTATATTTATTAAAGAAACAACATGAGCAGAGGGTAAAAAATTATTTATTTATTCGCTAACAGATTTTAAAGACATTGTCTTGTGCTGTACTTTCATGTGTTGTTAAAAACACAAGCTAAAGGGCTGCTTGCGTCCAGCGGCAACGTTTCTGTATGCATTGCTTAACAAGAAACGGCATTACTATTAGACAGATGGTGACAAGTGGAGATACAGGCTGTCTATCAGAAAGCAAGAGCTCGCTCTTTAGTGTTGTTATATTGATGCGATCGTTTTGTTAGACATAAAGCTCTACTGGGGAACAGTCCCCTGTATACTTTTTCTGTCACTTTTTCTTTGAAGCCTGCTTTTGACATTTTTCTATATATTTTTTTCTATATATGCATCTAAATTAATAATCTTCATTTATTAACTTCCGCTGAATTTATGTAGGCTATTATCGGTGTATTTCCAGTTCTTTTTGTCAAAATGTCATACAACATTTGCTCTCCTCCAAGTTGATATTAAAAAATTAGCCTTTCAGTTTCAGTGTCTTTCATACAGTGTCTTTCATGTCTTTTAGTTCAGTTCAGTTTATTAGCTTTGAAAAATCTATGCGAAATATGCAATGCTGTCCTCAAAATGGACATTTAGAATGTGTAAACTTCAAAACAGCAGCGCGCACTTGATGAAAAGCTTTGTATCTACAACTCGCAGGTATTGCGCACCCAAAGGCAGGATTTAACTAGATTTTTTATTGTGTTATAGTTAAAAATGTCTGGCTCTCAATCAGGGACGTGCACAGACATTTTGAGGGTCATGGGCTCAAGTGGAAAAAAGGGCACTTCTCATATTTGTTTTAATTTTTTCCAAACAAAATATTTTTTTAAATCCCTCACACTCACCCAATTGTTTCATGTTGTTTCATTTTCCAACAATGGTCTTCTGTAGAATTCACAAATTTTATCACAAGAACAGGCAACAACAAAGGAAACTAAGCCACAATGGGTATGTTTTCTATGCTAAAGTTTCAAGTATATATTTAGGATAAATGACTGCACAAAGGAAAATGAGATATTTTCACTAATAATTTATATATATATATATAATTCATTTTGCACAAGCCAATAAACTGTTTTAATTATTTTGGTGTCATTGGGACACCAACAATGAACTTCACACTAAACTGAAAAAAGCAGTAGGTGCTAATTTGTTATTTTACAGTACAAAAACCTGCAAAAATAATTAAAACACACTGCAAAAAATGATTGACAAAATACAAAAATACAGCAGCTTAACTAATTATTATTATTATTATTAATGCTATTATTGTTGCTATAATTACACTTAATGTACCGCGCACACACACACACTAAAGGGCTCAGCATACTACATTCGAAATCGAAAAACGACCATCTGTGACCTGATTTCTAACAAAATCTGGTCCAAACGACAATTCGTTTCACTAGTTCGCTGCAGCAAACCAAACAGCCGCTAAACACCATGCCATTACGTTTTAGGTGGGTGTGTTGTTTGTGTGGCCAAGTGCGCAGAGGCTATTTGCATACGTCATGTAAACCCCGCCTCCAGAAACAAAGGGGTTTGGGAATTGTTCGAAAACACTATACCGTCTCCCAACGTTTTCGAGCTTCGTTTTACCCCAAAACGCAGAACGAAAGCGCAATATGCCCTTTTCACATGACGTCACACATCTTCCGTTCTGCCGCGAAGCAGTGTATCATTACTTCCGCTAGCACTCCAGTTCATAAGGTTACTTCCGCTAGCGCCAGGTAATGAACGGAGTTTACCAAGTGGCTTGCACATCTGCCACAAATACGTCTAGGTGATGTACAACGTCTTGCAGACAAATTTTCGCTAACGACAAGATCAAAGCTAGAGAAAGAATACAAATTCTTCGTTGAACAGTACCTGTTTGATTATGAAGGTAAGTGTTTTGTTTTCTTTTTGTGTTAGCGAAGGTGCTAGGATAAGTACTTGAATACGTGTTCTGTCAGTTTTTTTTCTCACTGTTGTTAAATTCCAGCGCGACGGCAAAACGGAAGTTCTTCTTCTTGTTGTTGTTTGTTGCAAGACGGATGTTATGATACACTGCTTTGCGAAAAGGCGGAAGTTAAGTGACGTCATTGTGAAAAGGGCGTATTCGCCTGGACTTTGCTGAGCCCTTAATGGTGACAAGAACTTTGTTTCACATATGAGGGAGGGCGGTTTAGATCTATCAGCGCATACACAACATGAAATGGATAGTCATTAGATGAGGAGTCTGACATCAAACTTATCAAGTTATTGTTTAAGGCAGGACACTTAATGTACTTACTGTTCAAGAGATGTTTGAGATGTTGATCTATTTTGCTTTCATGTCTTCTTTTGCTCTAATGGAAAGGAAATTTCCAAAATACACATAAAGTTGTTTGTTTTAAGCCTTCCTAGTTTGTTTGCTTCTGTAGATTTCTTCTAAATTATCCAAAACAAGCTGCATATGTAAACATAACATTTCAAGGGAAAAGACTCTTGGTGTAAGTCATATTAACTAATAACTGGTGGTATGCTTTAGTTATTTTGTTTATCCTATTCATCTTAATTGCCTGACAAATGTATGCAAGTTAGCACATTTTAATTACTTAATGCCTGGTTTACATATCAATGAGGCGATTCTGATAACGTTATTAATTTGACAGTGTTCAGCTGTCGTTTCTCCATCAAGTTAGCATGTATGCCAATGATAAAGTGCCTTAGAGAAACTTTAGCTTACTCATTAGCTCATAAGTGATGGATGTTAGCAAAACAATATTTGCAGTTTGTCTTTTGGATAATTAGGTGTGAATTCGAAAGTACATGTAGCTAGTCTGTTCATCACCACTCACCTCCACACCAAGACAAACGCTACTGGAAAGGAGGGAGGTCTTCACTTCTGTGGCTCTCTGCCTGATGTGCCAAACGTGCAACACACACAGCTGTGCTGCGCGTGCGCGCTATGTGCGGCTGCGCACCTGCACGCATGCGTGGATACGCGGATGGGAGACAGGCATTAGAACTCTCAACATTTCCCGACCTGACCTGACATTTTCTAATTGTCTGACAAGGAAAGCCGTGCGCAAACAGAAACACATATACGCGTACACATTCATATATCCATTTATAAAAAAAAATGCCGCTTCTTAACACCAGAAGAGCCGCACACTGAAACAGAACAGAGCGAGTCTCAACCTCGAATTGTTTTACCTGTCAGATTTTCCTACCGCAGGGCAAAATATAGGCTATAATCTAAACCACATCGACAAAATAAACAGGTAGGATGAATTTACAATGCAAAATACCCTGTCAGATAGTCCTACCAGTTTAAAATGAACACATTAAATAAATTTACAAAGTAAATACCCTGTCAGATTAAACTACCAGCAAAAAAGAAACATGTATGATTAATTTACAGCGCAATACCCTATAATTGTACTACCAGTACTGAATAAATATGGAGGCCTAGAATGATATAACAACGAAAATACACAATCAGATTCCCGTAGCAGTATAAAATAACAGTAGGATGATTTTATAGCGCAAGAAAATGACGTAACATTGACGTGCGCTTGCCTGGTAGGATAATCTGACGGGCAGGATGAAATTTCGGGACACCAGCCCATTCTAAACCCCTAAACCCTGGCCCCACACCCCCCCCCCCCCCCCTAAACATAGCAGCCCCCTCACTTTGTGCACCCTGGCGCCGACTCTGCACGAGAGAGAGATTTCTGGGTTACTACATTGAGTTTTGTGAACATTGAAACATTAAGAAATAAAACAAACTTGATAGTTGTTTTGTCAAAAGCATACCAAACAGCAGCCAAAGGAAATGAGATTAAAAATAATAGACCTAAGAATGGTCAATCAATCATGTTTATTTGCTATTTTAAAGTGTCTCATTTAGAACCTAAGATAAATGTAAAAGATAAATGTAAAACAAAAAAATATTTCCCCAGATGTTGTTATAAAGTTGCATGACTGTCTAGTTTATTTCAATAATGATGTGCTCCCTCTTGTCCAACATGCCATCCCGTCTAGCAATAAAAATAAGGGGTGCCAGTGTTTAATACCCACCCCAACATAGCCTGGATTGTAGCGGCTTGGTAGAGGTCTGTAATGTGCTAGGGATATGATAGGTTGGCTTGCACTTCCTCAAATCACCCACGAGATGGTGCTGGTCTGTTTAAAATAGGCCTACTTTAATAGGATCTAAAGATCAACATTTTCTTTTCAAATCAAGTCTGACAAGAATTTTAAAGCTACAAACACACATAGCATTTTGATACCACCGATAACAAAAAAGATATAGTTAGATTAAAATTAAATATATTTTTAGATGCACATTATGTTACCCTGAAGTGAGTCTTTTAAAAGGATGTAAGCATAAATGTGTGACAAATTTACTATAAGTTTCATGTATTAACAGAAAGTCTATTACAAAACATAGGAATATGTTATTTAAAAAAAATCCCATAATGCTGAGTGTTAGTGTCTATGAAGATATCACATGTCCTTGCCCGACAGTAGGGGCTGCAAGAAGAGTCCAGCTGTACCCAGAATGCACACAAGGACAAAGACCCACAGGAAGATCCTGTCAATCACCATGGCAACATACTTCCAGTCATCTTGGACCTTTAAAGGTTTGAAAGAACAAGGCATTCAAAAAATGAGAAAGGAAATCACAAAGACACCTAGCTTAGGTTTGGTAACAGAATTCAGCTTTTCAAGAATAGAAATATATGGGAGCAATTGCTAAATAAACACACAGTTCAAAAACTCTTTACTTGCCCTTGTGTTGTGCCAAACCCACATTGTTTTTCTTGCACAAGGAACAGAGTGAAAGTTTTTGTTTTGGAGCATGACAATATGTGAACTGTTGTTGTACGACAAAAGCGGCATGAACATTCTTAAAAATCTCTTTTTTGTTTTTATGGGAAAACAGCATACGGCTTTGGAATGAGTGAGTTGGAGTACTTAAGAGAATGAGAGTTTCTTTTAAAACTGATGACTGATGGAACAGGTTAATTCTCATGAAAGCAATGAAACGTCATGGCAGTAATGATTTTAAATATAAAACATATAATTTAGTAAGACAAAAAATTATTAAAATAAAATACTTGTGTTCTCTACTATGTACAAAGGATAATTTTAAACACAAAAAATATTTTACTTTACACTTACATATTCTTAAAATATAATTGGAAGTTCTACTAGATGTTCTCAAAAAAAAGTTGACAGAATATTAATGTAAAATAAAAACAAAATTGTGGAAAAAAGAAGTGTCCATGACTGATATTCTCATCGTCCTTAACATTTTAAATGGACTGTTTCTACAATAAGCTTTATTTTCACATTAAACTTAATTTTGAATTAACACATCTGCCAGTACAGTGCCAATTTTAAAATGAAACATAGACTTTTTTTAATGCCAAAAAAGGAAATTTGTTGATGCAAGTGTTTAAAAAAATCACATTTCATATCTTTAAATGCAAGATTTTGTGAGAATCCCCCAACATTCTTACCTCCTTGGCCTCATTTTGTAACTTCATGTTTTCTGCGATGTACTTCACACTCTCGATAGCATCTCTGACTTCAGGCGAGAGACTTGACATACACAAAACCCCTCCATCCAGAGATTTTGAGCTGGAGCAGGGACTGCTTCCTCTTTCTCTGCTTCCCATGATGCCATCTGCTCCCCCCTCCATCGACAGTTTAGTGGTGTGCTTCATCCAGCAGCAAGTACATCGTCCTTCTCTACACAGAAAGCTGGACCCTGTATTGGAAGCATCGCCCAGATTAGTGAGCTCAGTGCACAGGAGGAGCTGAGGGCGGGGTGGGAGGCTTCCCGGCAGACTGTGCTGCTTTGGAATGTGTGGGGTAATGGAGCCCGGTGCGTGAAGAGTGCAAGGTCGTGGAGGAGCTCCGGTACAGCCGGGTCTCTCTGGATCTTTCTCAGGCCGTGTCATGAACATGACCCGAGGGAGGAGACTAAGAAAGACATGACGCACCCAACGTGGCATGGTGTGCGTTTTAGGGGTACGGTAATGAACATTGAGCACAAAGACTGTGATTACGATGGAAAGAGTAACAAATATCATAGTGAAAAGAAGATATTCTCCAATCAAAGGGATGACAAGAGAAGTGGATGGAATGGTCTCTGTGATTACCAGGAGGAAAACAGTGAGGGAGAGGAGAACGGAAATACACAACGTCACCTTCTCACCACAATCAGAAGGGAGATAGAAAACCAGAACGGTCAGGAAGGAGATGAGCAGACAGGGAATGATCATGTTTATGGTGTAGAAAAGAGGCAGACGGCGAATGTAGAGAGAGTACGTAATATCCGTGTAGATCTCTTCGCAGCAGTTGTACTTGATATCATGCTTGTACCCGGGAGCATCGATAATCGTCCATTCTCCACTTTCCCAGAAATCCTTCAGGTTTATGGTGGAACCGATGAGCACCAGGTCGATTTTGGCCTTGTCGTAGGTCCACGAGCCGAACTTCATGGTGCAGTTCTGGTAGTCGAATGGGAAGTATGTCACATCGATCTTGCAAGAGCTCTTGAAGATGGCTGGTGGGATCCACATTACATCTCCATTGAAGCGTAAAAGAGCTTTCGTTTTATCATCCACCTGGAAGTCTCCAACTGCACTGTGGTTTACAAAAAAAACGGATGTATTATTATGAGCAGACAATGCATGAAACACAGGTCTTTGGTTTAATGAAGAATACTTACTTGTTGTACAAGACTATGTCTGGCTTCCAGATCTTGTTAGAGGGCACACGGATGAACTCAACACCTCCAAACTCTTTGGGATCCCACCTGAGCTTATAATCATTCCATATCTTTAAAAAAAGGACAATAGTATAAAAAAATCATAGCTCAGTAGACATTCATAGTTAGGTCTCATTTAGATATAAATGTTTCTCTTAAAATTAATTTAAAAAAATTACAGACTATATCTACAGACATCTGAGATGAGATGTGTGTTCAGCTTTAATGGCATTCTAGGATATTTATGGTGGTGCGGACTTGAAAAAGGTAGAGGTATGAATTTGTTATGCTCCAGGCTATCTCAGGTTAGGTCAGGTCATTACGTTTGTACACAGACTGACAAAACCATTGCAGCTTTGCCATTGCAGAAAGGACAGATGATAAAGGACAGTTACAGAGAACAGGACAGTCTGACTAATGTACTTTTGGAGGCAATGCCATTTCAAGGGACATTTTAATAGATATTACAATAGGTCCGGATTGTTTCCTGTTATCTGTTTTACAGGTCTGTTGAACATTTAACTTGATAAAATATATGTACTTGATAATCCTTTAGTTATTTAAAGGAATAGTTCTCCCAAAAATATGAATTCTGTTATCATTTACTTGTTCCAAATCAGTATAAATTTCTTTCTTTCTTCACAAAGGAAGATATTTTTAAGAATGTCAGTACAGATCAAATAGATCATCCCCCAATGACTCCTATAGTTTTTATTTTCATTTTACTATGGCAGTGAGATCTGTTTGCTTACTGACATTCTTTCAAATATCTTCTTTTGTGTTCAGCAGAACAAAGAAATTGATATATAAAATGATGACATGATGATTCATTTTGGGGTGAACTTTAAACACTTAAACTGTCATGGCTCTGCCTCTATTAGTCATGTTTTTCTTGGTCATGAGGCAGAGCCATGACAAAGCCTTTGGTTATGTGTGGAGAGAAACATATTATTGTCCTCTCTCCAGTGTCTCGTCATTGGCCCCGCCCCTCTCGTTTCCTGTATTGTTTCCCGGCCGTGTCTGATTACCCTCACCTGCCCTGTGTCGTTATCCTTCGTTTGTCTTCCCTATTTAATGCCCTCATGTTTCTTTGTCCTGTGCTAGTGGATTGCATGTGTATGTATGTGCTGATGTTCTTTGTGTGCGGATTCCTCGAGTTCCTGCCTTGTCTTGCCCGTGTTAGTTAGTTAGTTTGAGTTTTTGATTATTGTTAGTTCTCGTTCTGCACCATTGTGGGAAGTTTTTGTTTATCTTTTATAGTCTTCTGTTATAGTTTTGTTTCCCCCCAATCGAGGGTTTTTGTTTCTGTTTAGTGTTTAAATAAAATCTGTTAACCCCTTCACTGCCGCTGCCTGCATCTGGGTTCTTCCACCACACCACTCGTGACATAAACACTTTAAACATGAATAAATGCATGATTAAACAAGTATTTAAATGAATCAGTGACCTCTCTGATGTAAATAATGTATTAACTTACATGTCGCAGCCAAAGATTGGTCTCCATAATCTGGTTGATTTCATCCTGCAGAAAAAGGTACAGAGAGAGCCTCTAAGTGGGACAGACATATCACCTGCGGGGAAATGCCAGGCCACCCTAAATAAATATTAAAGAAGAAGCATGATGCCATAAGCAGTCATTTCTCCAGGCTTGGGGGTGGGGGGAGGTGTCCTCACAGATGTGCTGTGAACCGAGGGATACTGAAGCCCACCTGAGACCTCTTGCCAAAAGGCTCTCCATAAAGCACACAAAAGCTGTGTCCGAAACCGCTCCGTATCTCCTATATAGTGCACTATATTGGGTGTCCGCCATTTTGTAGTGGTGTCCGAAACCTGAGTGAACTACTTCATTCCCAACATTCGTTCACTCTTTTTTACCCACAATCCACTCTGCTTTTGAGTGTACATCCGCTCATTCACTATTTCCCATGATACAACAAGAGACGACCACTTGATTAGAATCAGCTGAAGGTCACGAATGTATTATTATACACAATTATGTTTGTTCTTGTTGACATTTATTTTCTACTTTAAAGAAAAACGAGATTAAATGAATGAGATAAACAGTAATGTTTTATTTTAAATATATTAAATCATGTTATTAAACGTGATAAATAAGCATGCCTGCAAATAAATGTGACGGTTGTTTTGTTCTCTTTGTTTTAAACTAATACAATAAACGTGAAAATGAATTTTAGGAGTATTTTTAAGAGTATAATCTTATTTTTTAAGAGTATTTTATAAAACAATCCACATAGGTGTAATTTAAACTAATCAATATAAGATTCCACCTCGAAAGGAAAAATGACAGCACTGTCAGAAAAAAAATGTTTAAAACTACCTTTTCTGTCGCTGGGGTGGTACCCTGTCTTTTTGTTGTAACTTTTGGGGTACATTATTTTACCCTAAGGACCTTAAGATACACAATAGGTCCTTAGGGTACAATAATGTACCCAAAAAAGGTACAACATTTCATGTTCTGTATACCTGTAAAGGTACAGAAACAACCTTTAGAGGTAACCCCCCTCAGAAAAGGTACACTGGTCCAACCTTTTTTCTGTGTAGAGCTAAGAGTCTTGTCCCGCATTAAACCTTTATGGTTTTTAAAAGGAATATAAAAGTTTCCTGAAAGAAATTAAGGTAATCCCAAATTTATGCTATTCTACGACGTCCATTGAGAGATAGACCCATTAGATGGAGAGAGGCTTTCACATGAAATGCAAAAGTAACAGTTGTTCTTAATTTATAGGATACAAAATTTTAATCAAATAAAGTGCTCACTGAAAATGTTGACAGAGAGAATTACACTACACAATTTACCACAGATTTAAATAACAACTCATTTGGCAGACACAGTTTCCCATAGTGAGGTACTGTATAATACAGCGTATGTAACATTTTATTAATATGTGTGTTCCCTAGGAGCTAAACTCACGACTTTGTTGTCAAAACCCCCATTCTCAACAGTTAAACTACAGGAACAGCTATATTTTTATAATCCTAAAATTAGACATTTAAAACGATGTAGAATTCATATGCATTTTCATTCAAATTGATTTAAATCATCCATTGCTGTAATAGTTTTCCTACACCTTCAAACATTAAGTTTTACCATTAAGTTTTACCAACATACGCATTAAGTTACCAGCCACTACTTTAACGCATGATAAAGCATGAACGTGATGATCATTGACAGAAACATCTGCATATACAAGTCATAAAGTCAAATGTGCTATATAAATAAATAAACTAAACTAAAGAGTATAATGCATATGTGTTGTTCTTGTTGAAAGCTCGTTATAGAATATAATATATAGAAAGTATAAAGGGGGAGTGGTTCTTAATGGCATTGGGGAGATCACTAAGGAATACGGGGGAAATAAAATATATTATTTACTTTCTAGTGAAATCATATGTTTACAGACTCATTCACAGATCCATTCAGAGTTCAGAGAGAGCTCGAAACAGCCTGCACTGAGCCTTTGAAGCTTCAGTATGTGATGCTGTAGCATGCTGTAATGCAATTTCTTTGAAGATAACCTGGACTCATGATGTGGCTAGATGGCTGATAGAAGCATGAAAACTCATTAAGGGTTTTGATGTGCATGTCCAAAAGCATGTGCACAGAACCTGGACTAATACAGACTCTCACACACAAGCAAACTAAATAAGGACATTTAATATAAAATGACTACAAAATAACCCAAAACAAAAGCCTAGTTCTTCACTGTTTAATTGATGACACCCTTAAAAGGCTTTGTCAGCTAATTTCTCAAGACAATTTCTTGTCAAAATATAGTTATGCATTTTCATTCCAAGTTAATCAAGGCTTTTGTGACCTGATATTGTCAAGACGACACACACACACGCACGCACACTATTATATAGTACACACACCAAATGAAGGAAACAGACCTGTCCTGACATGACTCCTAACATAACATGATTCCTCAAACATTATCTTAAACAAAATTGTCCTTGACAGGCACTCACCACTTTGACAAGCTGTGACATAGACACTTCAAACTGAACTATCACTGGGTCAGACACATTCTCCACTGGTCTGATGTACTGGTTATAACTGGAGAAGATCCCAGAGAACAGTTTGTGCTCCGCCTCAGAGCATGTAACCCCTGAATCAGAAAGGTTGATATATTAACACACATTATGCGCATGGAAACGTTTTCAACACTATTTCCAATATAAATGTGTTGAATGTGTTCTCATATTATCCATTCACTGGAATGTTAAGTTAGAAGAACATGAATGAGTCAAAACTAATATATTTCCTTAATTCTCACAGAGGTTGCCATTTGTATACAATCCTTATCTTGACTTTCATCGCCTTTTATTTTATATTCTTTTACATTTTTAAAATGCAAAACTGCTACAACATGTGGTTGAAACATCGCATGTATTATAACAGGCTTTATATTCAGCCATACAGAAACTGGTTTCACATATAAATGCCAATGGGGTTTTAAAAAGTCATGTTAAAAAGACGATGTGTTTTAACAAATGACCAATTTCACAAGTAACCCTTCATTCAGAACAGTATATGTAAATCATTCATTTGATTTAAAGTTAAACCTTTCTTAAACATCAACACACATTTCAATAAACAGCAACAAGTAGCGAAGCTTCAGGCCAGCATACAGTACTACTCAACCTAAAACTTACCAGTCTTCCTCTACTTACCAGACAAGTTAAAAAGCATAAAGGGGCACGTGTAAATCACGAGAAGAGATCTGGCGTTCATTGTAGGGTCCAGAGAATTTCTCTTAAAATAATCCAAAAGGGTCCGAACGGGGACGAGACAGGCGCGAGCGCACCGGAGAGCGGCAGAAAAAAGGGCAGATGGAAACATGACCATGCGAGGATGTAGAGAAAGAGAGATAGAGAGAGAGGGGGGGGGGGGAGAGAGGCGGGAGCGAGCAATCGTCAGTTACTGTGGAGGATGGAAATATAAGCCCTCGTGGTATAGGTTCAACAAGCAGGGCAAATGTGCCTACTGATGGTATTTGTTGGAGAAATTAGCTGGCTTAAAATGAAAACAATTACACTTCTTTGTGAAGATACTTTGGAATTTAACATAATGATTAAGCCGTAAGATGTATTTCCCCATCCCACGTGAATTAAGCGAGTTTCCTGAATTCAGCACCTCGGACAGCGCTTAACCATTCAATAGATGTTTCTGAACGCTTATAAAAAGAGAACGTAGACGGGTTGTTAAAGTTGAACTACCTTGACTTTAATACACCCAAAACTAAGATTTTAAATTATATCATGTATTCAAGAAACAAAAAAGATTTAGAAAAAATGCAAAATTATACAACAGCTTCGACAGCTGCCACGTAATTTTATAATGTGAATAAGGGCGATACATTGCAATCTGGTTTAGACATCTCATAATGGTGTGCGTGCGTACGTGTGTAAAGAGAGAACTCAGTAATAGCTTGAGTAACCAGCAGGTGGCACACTAAAGAAAATTATTTTTGCTACGCCACATCATTGCAAGTTATATCATTAGGCCATTATTTATATGCAAAGTTCAAGCCTTGAATTTAGCTCAGCAATAAATTAAAACAAAACTGTGAGTCTGGTCTATAAGCTTGCATGAGTTTTCGGTAGCGGTGAATTTTTATTAAACATAACTTGCGAAAAAAAGCATACATCTGGCTAGAACAGAACACAAAATATAGCCACAAAGATATGAAATGTCTTTATTTAAATATCAGCACTGCTTGAAGAACATTAATCGTTAGTTACCTTAAGTCACTTAATCCAGTGTTTTCATCGTCTTAGAGCGACCTAGTCGAGTTTTGTAGACTGATATTTGAGCACAATCACGTTAATGACAGTGCTGGATATCACTTCAAACAAACGCATCACCCTCTTGTTTTGAATGAGTTGAATAATCTGATGGGTAGAATGAAATTTCAGGACACCTGGACGATGACACCTGATGACTTGCATTATGGAAAGGACTGCACAAAAAAAACATGCTTCCACTGTCATTTGGCAGCTGAAGCATTCCCTCTATCTCTGACAAATCTGTGGCATTCAACATGGCGAGCTGTAAATGCTTATGTTTTGTCTAAATTACGTACATTTTTGGGAATTGTTCGTCTTTTTTCATCAGGTGACTGAAAATTGTATGCATTTTCCTTTTTTTAAACCTTGTTTACCCATTAGGAAAACAACAAACACACTCAACACAGTCACGAAACATACATGCAGCACTGTTCTTTTCCATTTTCTTTAACCTCATTCAAAGGCCTTTACACTCATATGGGACTCCAGTCATACCAGTAGCCTGATAAAAGCTGTTTTATTTTACATGGCGGGTCAACTCCTTGGGCCAACATATTAAGTTCACGTGACCATTAGATACTATTTAGTACCCCCCCAACTTAAATCAGTTTCCTTTAGATTATAATAATAGTTTATAACTATCTGGCAATAGTGCATTTCTACATTGAATTCGTAACCTAAAGGGATACTTGAAAATTCTGTCATCATTTACTCACCCTTAGATTGTTCCAAACCCGTATAACTTTCTTTGTTCTACTGAACACACAGGAAGAAATTTGGAAGATTGTGAGATCTCACCCACCATTTACTGCCATAGTGGGGAAAATAAATACTGGGGGTGAGATCTGACAATCTTCCAGATATCATCCTGTGCGTTCAGCAGAACAAAGACACTTATACAGGTTTGGAACAATCTGAAGGTGAGTACATGTTGACAGAATTTTCTTTTTAGGGTGAAGTATCCCTTGTCTGTAGAGTAATGCTGCATAAAATGACAAAGTAAATATTTGAATGTTTTGCTGCCATATAGGAAGAACAATTTTGGATTAATATTAAGACAATAAATGAATGCTTGATGTCTGTGGGTCAGATTATAGAAAGTAGTAGTTCAGATATTTGCAGCTGGTGATGGTGGCTGTGGCTTCAGTCGACTAAAAGAAGACCTTCCACATTTTGTCAAATTCCATCCCGTCTCGATGATTCTGTAATAGGCTGTTGGACAGGAACAGTCTGGTTCTGGAAGAGAGGCTGGAGGAAAAGACCTAAAGTGCCCACTACACAAACAATCACAAAGATCCAGAGAAACAACCTGTCCACCACCATGGCAACATACTTCCAGTCCTCGATGACCTAAGGAGGGAGATGCAGAGATAACATCAGTACTAAAAGCACTGACCTGTTAGCAGACCAACAGGGGGAAAATGCATTTAGCAGGAAACAAAAGAAAATTGCAGTGTAGAGAATGAGTTCAAGCACCATGTAAATAATTTTCAGTTTAACAAGTGCTGAGCAACAGCTATTGACCATGTACCTCCACCATCTTTTAGATTGCTATTCTCTGCACTTTTTGATAGCCACCATTATTCACTACTGCTCTTCCTCCTTCAACATTGATTTAGAAAAACAAATCGATAGTCCGACAATGTGGTTTGGCCAAAGTATAAGTGTTACCACTTTTTATCTCACCTACAGTATGTTACCTAATTGTATGTCTACTGGAATAAATGATGAGTTTATTTGCAAAAACAGATAACAAATATCTAAAATCATGTTTTTTATAATTTGTGTTTTATTGTGTTAGTTATCTGAATTTGTTTTTAATTAGTATTTCTTAATCAAAACCAGCCCAACTGCAGTTTGATTTATATTAATTGGAAAGCACAATAAAAAACATCATTTTGAAAAGAAAAAAACTGAGTTATCTGTTTTTGCAATTGAACTCTTCAAATTTTGTAATCTTTATAAATTGTAATTTTATATTATTTATTCATTTAATATAAAATGTAATGAATTAACTGTTTAATTAATTTGAATGTTGTAAACTGATAGAGAATTTGGTTTAGTTAATACTACACCAGATATGTCAAATGTAACTCACACTTTGATCATCGTCATTTCCCATCATGTGATCAGCTACGTAACGAACCCCATCCACAGCCTCCTGAATGTCGGCCCCCCAGCCCCTCAGGTCCTGAGTAGAGTTGTGGCCATTGGGCAGAAATTCTGTTGGCCGTAAATCTGCTTTCCGAGAGCCGTAGCCGAAATTAAGAGCTGCTCCCTTGTTGTTGTAAAAGTGTCCTGGTGAAGAGAGAGCAGATGCTGACGGCGCAGTCAGCAACACGGAGGCAGAGGAGGAAATAGCAGATTTGCAAGGAGCCACGTAACCGAGGCCCAACAGCGACCTCGGGTCCCGCAGATGCCTTTTCTGGCGCAGCCGCTGTCGAGCCGAGATCCCTTTAGGCCTTTGCATGAAAAGCAATGCCGGAAGCTTGACCAGGAAGACCAGCTTCACCCAGACCGGCATGGTGTGCGTGCTTGGAGAGCGATGGTGCACGTTTAGCACACACACGCTTGTGATGATAGAAAATGTCACAAGTACCATAGTAAACATTAGGTATTTTCCAATCAAGGGTACATCTAAGGAAGTAGGTGGCACGATTTTAGATATCAAAAGAAGGAAGACCGTAAGAGCAAGGAGAACCGAAATACATAGAGTCATTTTCTCACCACAGTCCGATGGGAGGTAAAAAACAAGGATGGCCAGCGAGGTGATGAGCACGCAGGGTATGATGAGATTTATGGTATAGAAAAGCGGCTTGCGCTTGATGATGAAGTCGTACGTCAGGTCGACATAAGTGGGGTCATGAGGGTTGACCGTTCTCCTGCCTGGCAGAGCTAAGATGTCCCATTCGCCACTTGGAGTGAAGTCATCCATGCTGGCCACCTCAGATTTTAACACGAGGTCAAGCTCAGTGTGGTCGTATGTCCAGGAGCGAAATTTAAGCGTGCAGTTTTGCTGATCGAAGGGGAAGTGCTTGACCTCAATCTTACAGGCGCTCTTATATATAGCAGGAGGGAGCCAGGCAATGCTTCCATTAAACAGCACAATGGCATTGGTGAAGACTGTCACCTCATATGTACCATCGGCACTATGAAACGAGTAGAATATTTTGTGTTATTATGGTCTCGGGACTATACTGTACATGTATATTGTAATTGTAATACATCTTTGCCCTTTACTCACTTGTTATACAGCACAATATCAGGCAGCCAGATGTGTCTGGAGGGGATCCGAAGCTTGTCGATTCCCTCATACTCAGCCGGGTCCCATGAAAGTCGATAATCGTTCCAGTTCTGTGGATAATGTGGCAAATGTTGTCTTATTTCGTATATGAGCTGTCCCTCAGTCAGACTATTCAGAATTACACACTTCATTACCGGTTTAATAAATGGTACCGAGTGGCACTGATGATCAGAGAGGACGGTCTATGGGTAAATTCAAGATCAAGTGCAAGGACACCTTGAGTTTATGTTGGCCTTAATATTGCGATAATTGAAAATTAATGGGCCTACCTGAGTGAGCCAGACGTTTGTCGTCATGATTTGTTCTCTTTCATTCTGGAAGCAAAGAGAAATTATGTTTACAAAAATGTGCCATTTAAAATCCTTTAATTTATCAGCCAATCATAAGAATAGGATTGTTCATTGTTTCAAATGTTTTCAGCTCACCACACTGATCAGTTGGGCCAGAGAAACTTGTAGAAGAACAGTCACTCTCTCTGTCCTGTTCATAGCAGGCCTGATAAGCTTATTATAGCGGTTCTTACCCAGAAGCCAATTCATTAAACGCTCCTCTGAGTCTGCACAGACCCCACCTGTAGAGTGCCAAAAAGAGAGATCAGAATCTTAAGACTGCAACCATTAATATCTGAATCAAAAACATGTTGTCCAGCAATTAGTTAAATTTCTATAATAAAAGTGGGGATGATATCTTTAGTAGCCTATAGTCTAACATTATATAACATGTGTCTGTGTCTCGTTTCGTAAGGCTGCGTCCTTGTGTCCTCCAGAGGTCTCACCCTCTAAAGGATGCAGTATACGGAGAATCCTCAATTTAGAATTAAATGAGACGTCCTTCGTAGGACATACTGGCAGAAAAGGAAACAGGAAGTACCACATTGCTATGACAACACGCTGCACTCGCACACCTGTCACATTAATTAAAATGATTTCCACATGATTTTAAGAGGTAAAAAGTTGGTTACTTTCTACCCAATGCCAAAAGAGTTAACCAAATATAAAAACATTTGCCTTACTGTTTTAAAAGTTTAAAAATCACTAAACGCTTGTAAACCTAATTACTACATATGCCTGCCAAGATAAAAAAAAACGTGATACAAATTGTAAACTGTTCACATTTAAACACCACATATTTCATTGAATGTGCAGCTGCTGCCGTTTATTCAAATAACAGACCTTGGCCGACGCAAAGAATTGTGGGTTATCTCTAGCAACGAAGGATACAGCTCATGTGTCCTCCAAATTGCTGAGAAATTAGGTCGCATTAGAAGGGTGCATACGCAGTGTCCTACCTGCTTTTATGAAATGAGACAGCCTCGATGACGTAACAGGCTTCAAATGAGACCTCCGGAGGACGCAGCCTTCCGAAATGAGACACAGCTAAAGTGTGTGTTTGACTTCATTCGGTGTTGCGCAGACCGAACAGCATAAAAGCATCGTGGGACAGAGCACTCCATATGCTTTTAAAATGCTCTCACAGAACATTGATGGCATATTCCAATCGTTCTGCGCAGAGCGCAAAACTACGATAACAAAAGTAGTTTTCAGATGCAGTGTATATTATTTACAGCAATAATATGACATTAAATTAATCTAAACGGATTCATTAGAAGATGGTATAACTCCCCCACCTATGTGATGTCATCAACTATGTTGTTGAGCTAACGTGGTTCAAACAACGGATGTGCGACAAAGTTACTATGGCTGCGGCCGAAATCACATACTGTGACAGTGCATACTGAATTTGAATAAGTACCTACCTATCGTTCTATATAGTATGAGTGGGAGTAGTATGAATATATTTTGGACATACTGCGTCCACCATGTTTTATGGTCATGTGACCCGTATGCTCTTTGACCTATGACGTATTAACAACATCCTACACGTGAGTGTTGATAAAAACATAATTTAGTCACGAGAAATTCATTTATTGGCACTTACATTAGAAACGGAAGTCCGCCTTGAACTATTTATATTTTATTTAATTTATGTTAATATTCATTAATATTATTATTTTATTGTATAATAATTGTATTAAATAAAGAATTTGTTGAATTTTGTTGTATGTTCACTATATTAAATAAACAATTTGTTGAATGGGTCCTGTAGTTTGGTCGTATTTAAAGAAACCGTATGGTACATTGACATCTAGCGGTTGAGCTTGGTATCGCAGTCTAAATTCAAAATATTGGAGAGGCAAGTTTAGCAAAGTAACTGTTCTTCACGGTTTCTTATTTCCTACAGGCACTGTATTATTTGCGAATGTGTACAGGAAGTTAAGGGCAGTCCAGGAACTTTTGTTTGTTTATGTTGTTAAAGTTTGTTTATGTTGTTGCTTTGAATAGTTAATTACCATGCTAGACAGTTGATGAGTCAGCGGTCTGTGTACTGTACTTCACAACAGAATTTCTTCCAGGACCCACAGCCAACAAGCTTTTAACATAAGATGGTGTAATTTTAGGAAGGAGGTGTCAAAACTCAGAAAATTAAAGTCTGAACTGCTATGTAAAAACTTATTTACGTATTTGGAGCTATGCAGCAATATGCACTTTAGAATCTAAAGATTGGCTTTTACTTAAGAAATGCCAATTCTGGCACTGTTGTCTTCCCTCTAACTTCATTTAGAGCCAAAGAAGAGTCTTAATTTTCAGTGTGTCACAGCTTTGTTATAGTTCTGAAAAGGGGCCATTTTCAGCCACTAACCTGCAAAGTGTATGGTTTTTAGGAGAGTGTGCATCCCATTGATGTATCACTGAGCCTTGAAGGTTTAATTGTGATTAATTAATATTAATGAGCACCGATTTGCGTTAATTAGAAACACCCAAAGCCACACTGTAAGCACTACCTTTGTAATGCTGATTGAAGATACTGTATATAGGGCATAATTAGGGTTGGGAATCGAAAATCAATTCCAATTTGGAATTGGAATCAAAGGCTAGGAATCGGATCGGAAACAAAAGGAATAGGAATCGGATACTTGAGATTAAAATTTGAATTCCTCTTATCAATTCCTGTTTGCATATTTTCAGAAAAGTACACGCGTTGCTGATATCTCAATAAAAGCCCTTATGAAAATTAACAATATTTTTTAGTATAGTAAGCATAGTTTAACTATAGTATTTGCATTGAAGAGGCACAGGAACCACAAATTAACCATAGTTTCATACACTGATCCGGGTGTACGTGTGTTCACCACTTGCTGTGCGTGTGTTCACTACTCTCTGGATGGGTTAAATGCAGAGGTCACATTTAGGGTATGGGTCACCATATCTGACTAATAGGTCACTTTCACTTCACTTTCACTTTATAGTTACTACAGTTTAACCATGATGTAGTCCAACTATACAAATTGTAATAAATCAGAAAAAACAAGTTTTTGCAAACAAGTCAATAAGCAGGCTAAATGACCATACAGGTTGATATCTAAATGTTTTACGTCAACTGTGTAATCGAAACTGGGAATCAATAAAAAATCTAAATCGATAAGCAGAATCGGAATTGGAATCGATAAAATTCAAACGATTCGCAACCCTAAGCATAATATATTAACAACAAGCAGGGGAATAGCAGGCAAAGTCGAACTTTGACATATCCTACATTAAAAAAGTTGTAAAACAAGCAGAAACTGGATGTCGCAAGTAAAACTACTGACCGCTACTATTTAGACCAATAATGATCACTTGTGGGTGTGGTCTCATCACAGATCAACTAACAGTGATTATGCATTAGGACTCTAAAGCTGTGTTACAATATTCATGGTTCACTTATCCTTATACTGTATAGTCAGCAGGTGATATGCATTATATTATAACACATATTATGGATATAATATTTTTGACAAAATTTGAATACCCTGAAATTTTATTATTATTTTGTTAATTACTTGCACTAAAAATTGAGGTGCTATTTTATTATGACAGTGGTTCAGAAAGGTTTATATTATTATATATTATATTATATTATATTATTATTTATTATATTAGATTCAACATGTATGCATGTAACAGATTCAAAATATAAGCAGATTATCCATTAGATCTACAGTAATGGTCATGATCTAATAATCTTTCCTGCCATTACATCAACAGTCTAGACCAGAAATCAGGACTAAGGATTGTTCGGCTCAGTAATCAACTCACTAATCTAAAATGGGATAGTACACTTTTAAATATTTGTTCATAATTTATCCACCCAATACATCATTCCAAATATGCATGACTTTCTCCTTTCGAACACAAAAGAAGATATTTAAAAATGTTGGTAACAAAACAACATTGGCACCATTGACTTCCATTGGACACAAAACCATGGAAAAATATTTTCTTTTCTTTGGAAGAAAAAGTCATATTCATGTTTTAAACGACATGAGGGTTAATAAATGAGTTTTATTTTAGGGTGAACTATACCCAGCTAGCACACGTAGTACGTCTGTAAGATGTCTACTGGAGATCAGGAAACATCTGCTGTGTAAAAACATCTATTAAACATATTAGAAAGAGCAGTTTTACATCCATTCTAATCATAAACATATTACAGACATCTTCTAGATGTCTATAAGTCATCTGACAGCAGACGTCTCCTAGACGTATTGCAGATGAGCAAACTACGTATTACGTCAAATAGACATCTGCCAGATGCAGTGTGCTTTCAGTGTACCTTTAAATGTCTACGGTTATGGCCCTGCATGCTCCAGAACAACAGCCAAGTATTCTTTGGTGTTTTTTCTGAATGCTTACAGAAAAGCAAATGCAAGTGACATCAGCACACTTTAAATGGGTTGAAGTGTTTTGAGGATCACATGCTATCCTGTAGCCACGTATGGCCTCAGATCACCAACAACAAATGTCCAAAAGTGTAACGTGTGATAAATGAATAGCCTTCAGTATAACTCTCGTGCGTTATAGTGCCTCTGTCGGTGTTAAAATTTCAATTGTTCAGTTTTGCGCTTCTCAATAGCTGTAGAATCAGACACACACATGAGAGACAGACAGATATAATGTAAAGGCAGACGATAAGCCTTTGATAAACTCTTAAGATTGACTTTTACGGAATGATCTGTATTAAAACACGATTTAAACCGCAACCGTTTCAAAATAATTTCAGCAACAACCAATTTTACAACTACAAAATAGAATCGGGTACAGAAATAACGAAAACGCCACTTCTTATGAAGCTCCCGCAATCTTAACTGTTACTGTTTTGTACATTAAGCGTTGCACTTAAGGTTAAACAATAGTTCTTCTATAGGCTACTTACTGTGGATGAGAGGAAAAATGCAAACGAGAATGATTATTGTCCGTTTCATGGTCGTTTCTGTGTTCTCGCGCATCCCTCCTCAGTTCCATTACGCGCCATACATTGCCGGACAGAACAGTCCACTGGTTCCACAGGTAACAGCCGTACTGTTCATTCAGTGATAAACTCGCACACCTGCAGTTACTATAAAAGCGCGTCAAAGCCAGAGACTGGATTCTCGTGCAAGCGCTAAAAGTGCAAGCTCAAGCAGCGAAGTGTCCCGCGCACCCGGCGACTCCCCCTTCTCTATAACCCACACACACATTCACCTACAGCCAAATGCGTTTCTCCTTAACACTAAATTAAGTATAAAGCTCAAATTTGACCAGTTGGTTTATTGGTATATTATATTATTTTTTTTACATTTTGACTAACTCGGTAATAGTGTCAGCCTTTTTTTTTATTTACGTTCTGATATTTTAGGGAGGATTCCACATAAGCTTCCTTGTTGTCATATTACGGGGAAAGTTGTCACAATATGGAAACTGCGTTAAAAGCCTTTTGACAAAATGTAAACAATTTACTGGAAAACAAACACAAAGATCTATGAAACAGCAAAAATGAAAAGGTAAAAAATATAGATGCCATTGTTTAAAATACAACATAAACACAGATGACAACCACCCCATGCCACAATGTATCTCAGTATGAATTTATTGTGTTCACACTAAAGAATGTTTACTAAAGAGAAAAATATTATAAGTAATATGTAATCAATCATATTGCAGTAACTGTTGATAATACTGATTTTCTTCTAAATTGCTTGACTATTTCATTGCCTTCTTGTCTTTGCTTTTTCATTTGTAAGTTGTTTTGAAAAAATAAAAAGTGTCGGCTAAATGAATAGATACAAATGTACCTGATTAGATTGACTTTCATTTTAGAAGTCTTAATGAAAACACACAGAGCTTATGATTTACAGTACAGAGTGTGCAGTAATAAGTGGAGGCACATGTTTGTGTTGTGTAGGCTGTGTAGGCTGTGAATGGTGTCAGGACAGGTCACGGCTCAGAATGTAAGGGCAGTGCACTTGGTCTGACCTCCACATATCATGCCTGTCTTTCGGTGTCATTTGTTTGTTATATCACTTCCCTTCATTTTTATTACTTTACCTCCATGTGTAAACACATTTACATTCAGGCTTCTGAAGTAAATTTGCATTGTGGCAGTTTAAAAAAAATCCTGAAAAAGCTGTGTAAAAGTGTTTACGTTCAAATTTACATTTTTAGTAGACATTTAGTGCCAAAGTGTCACTATAGTGGCAAATGAGGGGTTTACGAATAAAAATATATAAGAATACTATTAGAATAGTGCTAATAAAAATCGCCGGCTTGTGTCTAATCTTACAAAAAAGTATTTTTTTCTGTGGAATCACATGGATGGTGTGATAATCAGGATTTTAAAGTGAAAACAGGGATAAAGAGATTAATTTATGACAAATCCATATAAGTTGTTTGTTCTGGTTGTTTTTATTAAAGAGAGTATACTGGCTGTTTACATGAATGCTGTAGGCTACTTAATATACATCAAATATTTGGAAGAAATATGTTATGTGTCCTTTTGACTTTTTTAATCTCAATCAATTGTTCAGATGCCTAAACGGACTCTTTCTTTATTGACTTCTTTAATAGACTAGATATAGATTAGAATGTTAGGATGTACAATTTTGAGTTTATTTGTTTCTCTATCAGTTTTTCCACGCTTGATCACAGCAGATCTCCTCATGTAATCATCACAGCACATTATCTTCTCTCCACCCTAACCATACCAAACCCTTCACCCAATGTCTGTAATGACTCAGATAATTCACAGGATCGGGCCGGTAGGACTAAGGACACTCTCAAGGTCTTGCTTTGATAAATATCTCTGTTTCTGGAGAGGAGAGATTTAAACATCTTGCGTCCAGTCAACTCAGACATCATCCAATCTCAGAGATGACGATTTATTACACAGGCACACCTTTAAAAATGATGATCGAACCAGAAAATGGAATGGGGGAGGGCGATGTGGACAGTGCAAACAACTGCAGTTTAATTGGACTGCATACACGATTATCATGACATGTGAGTTCATGACTCAGAGCTGTTGTAGTCAGTGGGTTGGTGCCACCGATTTCCCGTCTTCCCAGACAATTAAAGACCTTGCAGTGAGTGTCAATCTCATCACAGGTATGTTTTGGGTGAGAGTAAATGTTGCATAAATAACATGGAGTCAGCTAAAGTCAATAAGATGTGCTACATTAACAGCTAATGGGTTATTCATTAACATCAGTGTAGAATTGGTCAACACATGAGTTCTTTCATTTGATGTAAGATACCTCCTAAAGAGGTAAAAAAATCAATATTTCAATTAAAACAAACAAATATTATTAGTGTGATTCCAAGAATCCACAAGCAAACAAAACAAAACCAAACAAATCAGTTTAATATTTAGATTTACTTTACAAAGTCACCGAGGGATTAGATCAAATACATACTGTACAGCTCTATACAGAACCAACTTTTAAGACTTTTTGTACAGTCAAGTGAGAGATTGATGTCAGAGCTGCTTGAGTTATTTTTCCATGTGTGAGCAGGGATAGTGAGATTGTAGAAGCGATGGAATGTGATAGAAGAGAAATGAGTAATCAAAGAACTGCTGCTGTAGCAGAGCTGTGTTGCCGACATTCAGGGGTAGATATATCAAATGGGCAGTTCATTACTTCAAGTGCTTTGGCTCCTAGCAGAGAGGCAGCAGACATATACTGAGCTATTAATTATACCCTGAGAATCTGCACGGGAGGAGGAATATCCACATGCTGTACTTTTTGTGCACACAGGCATGTAGATGTCTCTGTGTGAAGGAAAGGAGGGATTTAATTACGGCTGACAGTGTGCATGCGTTTATGACGTTAAACCGATTGTAAGATCAATAAAGACAATACACATATTGTATGAAGCAGAGGATGGTGCACACCACACCAGGTGTGTGATTACAGTCAGATGATCAATGTATGCACGGTGATAACCGTGTGAAGTCATTTCCTGTTCAAATTATGTGCTGCATGGAGTTTATGAACGAAAAGTAAATAACTGAAAAGAAAAGGAGACACTGTTTGACAAACATGAAGTCAGGAATACAAACTTGGTTTAATGTAACCAGTCAAACATCTCCTATTAGCATCAGTCAGAGTGAGTAACAGTGATTGTGGGGGTGGACAACATCCCTGTTTCCAGCTTTATAACCACACCCACTCCCCCATCTGTTTACTTACAAGGGATAGTTGACCCAAAATCGAAATCGAATCATCATTTATTCACCGTCGTGTCATTCAAACCTGTATAAGACTTTTTCTTCTGTGAAGCACAAAAGAAGATATTTTGAGAAATGTCTCAGTGGTTTTGTGTCCATACCGTGGATGGCAATGGGGGTCAATGTTGTTTGGTAACCAACGTAGAGATATCTTCTTTTGTGTCGAAGAAAGAAAGTCATACAGGTTTAAAATGACATGATGGTAAACGATTCACTTAGTTAAAGAATATAGAGTCAAATAATTTTTGGTGACCTATGCCTTTAATAGCACATGACAGTGTCCTGTCAATCTCAATATTTACAGTGTTATCCAAATATTTAAAATAAGCACACACACACTCGCACGCACGCACACACATGTTGGGTTTCCATGTTTTATGGGGTCATTCCATAGACGCAATGGATTTTATACTGTACATCATATTCCCTACCCCTAAACCTAACAATCACACAAAACGTTCTGCTCTTTCAGATTTTCAAAAAAGTTAATTCTGTATCATTTATAAGCTTGTTTCCTCATGGGGACCAAAAAATGTCCCCACAAGGACAAGTATTTTGGATATTGCCATCTTTGTGGGGACATTTTGTCCCCATACCATAGGGTTTACCCTTCCCACACATACACACACACACACACACACACACACACACACACACAAAGAAAGGTCTGATCTGTATAAAGCACTCATTGTGAAGCATTGCTTTCATTGAGAAAGACTATATTATGTCTTATATATATTATATATATATATATATATATATATATATACTGTATATGCGGCATGTATTTGATTAGATTAATGTTTAAAAAAATGTTAGTCAAAAGCATGCAGAATTCTCTATATCCAAAGAAACTTACAGTATGACCACATTAGCAGTTACATTTGAAGAACATAATATAGACATGATCCATCAGACATACTCTGCTGACTGTGTGTACTGTATGTGTGAGTGTATGTCTGTGTGTTATGTTCTGCAGATAATTCACAGGAAGCCATTTCTTACATTTACAGGCTTGTAAAATTGATTCTAATTTGTCATCATCCAATTTTCTTTTTCATTGCCACAGATTAACTGACAGCTTCAGCTGTATCACACTGGAATACAATCAATCTCTCAGACTCGAGAAGGATAATAAAGTGCATTCGGAAATGTATGTCCATATATATATATTTTTCATTGTGACATCAAGCATATTATTCAGAACTATTTTAATCTGTTAAGAAGACCTCAGAGGTATTTTTCCATCTCATTTAATACACTACTAAATTCAGAACAGAATTCTAAATGGAGATCATCACATATGATCATTCATATGCTGGAAGACTGTTTATAGTTCACTTTTTTAGCTGATGGAAAAGCTTGTTAAAATGTCAATATTTGCGAGGGCTTGACCAGTTCAAAAAGGTCCCAATGGGTCCACAGACTGATAGTATTAGAAATTAAGCATTGTAACAATGTCCCTGACAAAGGAACGATGTCACACGGAAACTGGAATAGGGTGAATGAATTTAATATAAAAAGTGAACTCAGGAACAAACAGGGTAATCCAATGGGTAACAAATCTTCCACGGAAACATACGTACATACATTACATTAATACCAGACAAAGAACCAAGGGCAAGTGAGAATACATAGTGTCCAGGTAATGGGGTGCAGGTGCAAAAGTCAATGAGAGGGACTCGTGAGGGAACATGGGAAAAGGACATCCTGGGGCAAAAACGGGGAAAACATACTAAGGGACCGACGGAGTGTTACAAGTATCTGTAGATCCTACGTGATTACAATACAATTTCAATGACTTGTCAGCTAGACATGTGGGCAGGTTACATTGATTATGATCTGAGGAAAACTTCAGGAAAAATAATAAATGGTATGTTATGCATGGATCCCAACCAGTTTTGGGAAACATACCACATAATGTGTGAGAAATGTAATGCTCTATTTGGCCCATTGATGGGGTGAAATATCTTCTACCTTTTCTTAATATTAAACAGTGTTAATGAATTAGTCCTGTCAGCTTGAAACATCCTATAATGATATTCAAAATCTTTAGTGTATAAGGATGTTCTAGAAGACCTTCCAAGGTATTTTACAGCATTTCATTTTCAAAGTCAAATGCAGCATGCACAGTGTTCTGTATGCTGGTGGTCAATATGAATGTGAAGTGCCATTCTGAGGGTTAACATGAGGCTATGGGGTATTCTAATACAGCCAGTAAAAATTTTACAAGTTACTTGCATTCAGAGAGATCATTTATCTTTAGTGAAATGGTGACAGAATCGCTTCATGGAGACAGTTAGTGTTGTAAGTGCTTTTTTTACAAGGACGGAGGTCAAGGACAATGAAAAGAACATACTGCACTTGGACCTGCTCCTTTGTCATAAAAGAGACAGCAATCCTATGAACAAATTAAATACTTTAAAGGGACATATAACTGCAGATAACAAAAGAAGATATTTTGAAGAATGTTGGTAACCAAACAACAATGCCCTCATTGACTTCCATTGTATGGACACAAAACCACTGAGACATTTCTCAAAATATCTTCTTATATGCTGCACAGAGAAAACGAGAAAAAGTCATATACTGTACAGGTTTTGAATGACACGAGGGTGAATAAATGATGACATTTGTTTTTACCTTTCTCTTCAACCCTAATAACAGAGGAATAATTCAACCAAAGGATCCTACTGTATAAGATCTGTCATTTGTTCATAAAGTATGTTGATGCAGAGATTCCATTATGAATTCATAATATGAAACAAAACGACAGCATATTTAATGATGACTATAATCATCATCCTTTTAGAACATTTTAGAAAACTCTGAAGTTCAGGTGCTTCAGTAGTTTAGTACTCCAAAGGAAGAAAATCAGACAATATTATAGGACAATAATTTAGACTGAATTGTAATTAAATTGTCAATTACGGAGTCTTATGATATAAAACATTGACAGGGTACAGTATAATTATAAAACACAATTTAAACCAAAACCTCAGTTCCCGGGTTGATGATGATCCTGCAAGTCCAGTAAATGGAGAAGGAAATCATTTAATGAGGAAATAGATTTACAGAGCAAAAGTCTCTTCTGAGAATTGGAGTCAGTTGAACCCTATATGAACTACGGAATTTAAAATGATAAGATATTATTTTATCCTTAATCATGGCCAGTAGCTCTAAATAATATTAAATAGTTCAGTCAAAAATAAAGCTGCTAAGATGTATTTAACAGTATACCTTTACAACTATGTGTAAAAAAAGGAAACCTAGTCTGTGTCACATATAGAACAAAAGACTTGGAGTAAATACTGCATTACTCAGATTTCTTGGCAGTGATTTAATAGTTAAATTTTAGTGACCTTTTTTGTCTTGTAGCTTGACAAACATGGTTCATTATGAGCTGTTATTGTGTGCAAAAAAATCACTTTAAATTTCTACGTTTCAAAAATAACAGCATATGTTTAGAATAATGTGATGGTGAGTAAATAAGGACAAAATTTTTATTGAAGGATTTTGGTTATCCTCAGTGCAAATGTGCATAAATTACACTAGAGACGTTAATGTGTGCTGCACATTTCTATCACTTTAGATCTTGACTCCATTTTGAACTTATTGATCTCATTAAGGGATGATGTTAAAGCTTGGCATTGAGACAAAGTTAGGTCAGGTAACATCCTTCGGTTGAGTCATATTGTGTTTGATGGTTCCTGCCACTTTGTCTTGCCAATCTGGAGGTGAATTACCCGTCTGTTTGTTTAACTCTTGGAAGGTGTCCAGTCTTGAAATGTGTCTGCCTTCAACAAGAGTAAAAAATCCCATTGTATCATGGTTGTTAAGCAATTTGATAAACGATAGTTGGTCAAACAGGTGTTTTTCTGGTGAAACCATTGTGAGTGATTTCTTTACAATTTTGTGACTGAGTCTGTGTGCTCTTTGTTTAATTCATAACAGGTAAACCACAGAAATACCTTATAAAGTGTTTCGGGTCGTGCTTCCCCTTTGTGAGGTATGGAGTGAGATCTTGCTGTTCCACAGAGAAAGTGAAATTGGATTTGTTATGCACTCTCAAGCCTCCAGAACACCAGCTGCTTCCTGCTTCGAGTCGCCGTGGTAACCCCTCCTTCTACCCATCTCCAGTGAGCGTACCAGCCATATGTTCCTGTCCACTTTTTACTATGTAAATTTTACTTGTATTATTTTCTGTAGCCATGAAAATTCACAGAAAAATAGAAAGCAGACAAATAGGGGTGGGTGGTGGGGGATTACATGTTCCATCCATTTTTGTAGCACAATACTTTATTCCTGGTAAAAGCAAAAGGCTCAGAAGTGTCAATTCATAAAACCAACAGGGCACAAAATGCTCTCTGTATATTACATTTGGATACAGAACATTCTATCGAGTTCTCTTTATGATGCACTTAGTATTAAATGTATGATAATAGACTGATTATGTAGATAAAGTATTTGGAAAATACTGTATCCATCCTTAATACGTAAAACATTATCCATACACATTGTGGATAAATGTCCAGTAAAACCATTTTATTTATTTTGTACCTTTAATAATGTAAAAATTAACACATAACTATATAACAGTGTATAAAACAAACAATATAATTTTACTCATTTTACACTGTAAAATAATTGTCCAAAGAATTTTAGCTGAATAGTAAGAATGTACAGACAAATACTTCGCAGATATTACACAAATAGAAATGATTATAAATGATCTAGTTGCTTTCCATTACCGTGTTTTGGCCCCTAAAATGTGATCTTATGAAAAAGGGTTGAGAGAAGTCATAGGTCAAGGGAGCAGATGCACACAGCATGCAGTTCATCAGAAACCCTTACTCCTGAAAGCAGAGAGGAGATACAGAACACATGTCAATTTCTAATCAGAGTCCAGCAGTCTCCAGAGAGCATCATGCTCTCTCAACTCACCATGCAACAGCACTGGCAGCAAGACACGGTCAGCAACAGGAAGAGATCGAGACTGGAGATATGCAGTAGTCGTGTGTGTGGAAGAGAGGATGAGAGAGAGAGAGAAATGTGAAATACCATAATTATACGTTTCAGACTCAAAAAGTACAACAAACGTACAGCTTAGTTGAAAGCTAGCCTTGTACTTAAATCATTTTCAAGAGGTTACGTATCTGTATGTTTGGACTCTGTTTTCATGTCTTTTGTTGTGACATTGGCTAGAGAGTATTTTGAGAGTTGGAGTGGCTTATTTTGGTAAAAGATTACGAAGACAAATATTTTTGCAAAATCACCCACCAAAAATAATTAATGTTTTACACACAATATGAAAATAAAGTTACAATTTGATGTTATTTGAAAACAAAGAAGAAACGTAATTTTACAGATTTTTTCTGTTATCTTTTTCACAGATTTTCCATGTATAATGTAAAAAAACTGTATAACAGAATTTTATTTTTGAAATAAATAAGACCGGGGAAAACACATAATTTTACAGGGAAAACTGATATTTTACGGTTTATTTACGGGCGCCCCAGAAAAAAAAAATCTCAAATTTACAATAAAAAGGTGGAACATGTAATTTTACAGGAAAATTCCAGTTTATTCCTGGCCCCCCAGCTGCCAGAAAAGTTTTTTACGGGATTGATTTACAGTCAACATTTTACTTCGTCAGCGAAACACACTACCCTGATCGGCAGGTGGAGAGGTTTTATATGAAGCCTATAGTTCTCTGGCACCATCTCTGTACTTTCTTCTAATTTCTTTCTCCTTCCCATTCTTTCTCTGTATCTCTCTCTGGTCTGTTTTACAATACACTCTGCACTCCATAACTCTTGTTAGTCCTGACTAAGCCCTTCCCACACCTCTCCTCTTTTAGGAAAGCTCCATCCTTGCCCGTGATTTAAGCCAGGTCTGTCCTCTTAGCTAATTGATTTAAGTCAGGTCTGTGTTTCCCAATTGTCGGTCTGTCAGGCCACTTGCAAGCCCTAGAAACTACATTAGCTGTATGCCTGATGGATTAGTAAAGCTATTGATGCTGGTCTCCAGACAATCGCACACAAATATGCGCCAGTCACACACGCATGCACGTATAGTCACAATGACCCAATACCCAATTAGCGCACACAGTCACAAATGCACACATAAGTGTGGGTCAGCACAGGACACAAGAGCACTCTCACACACAGACATGGACCGAAATACAAGCACTGTGAGCAAAGCAAATGGAGTTCAGCAGAGGATCTGATTATGCCAGTGTTTACTTGGTTAGAGAGAATGTAGGGAGACGGATCCCACTGCCTCTTATCGATATACTGATAAGCATTATTCAATTATGCAGTCCCAACACACTGCATTATTCTATTACCCAGCTGTAGACTTGAAATATACATGCAGGTAAAACAACACAGTGGTCTGAAATTGATAACTTTACAGACTGATCAAGTCATGGCGAGGTATATCAGTTAACACATCACAGTTATGTCTGTGGTATGTTGTATTTTAAATAAGGTTTCATTGTATCTCAAAAGTTAATAAAGGTTGCGGATTGTTTGCGGTGACGGTTAATGTTGTGCCATACTGCATTAGCATAATGTGCTTTCAGAGCTTTTTCAGAGATTGTCTTAATATAGGGAGATGGAAAGGTCTGTAATACCTACAATTGGAGAAAGCATAATGGGTAAAATAGATCACACGAGGCACCCTCAACCAATCATATAATGGCAGTGACATCCGTGGCCGGCGTTCACAATTTAAAACAACATTTTTAACTAAACATACTGCATTAATAAAATTAAATAAGATATGCTTCACTCACAATAAACATTACATAAGAAATAATGATGGAAAGCAATCAATCGACACATAAAAGATGACACATTACACATGTTATGAAAGAAGCATGCACCTACGGAGTGTTTTACTGCGGGATAGATGAGATAAAGCCAGTAAAAGTGTGAGGGAGACAGACTTACAGACTCATACAGTAATATTGAAGATTGAGGATGCAACGCGTTGTGATATTGAATCAAATTGTTGGCATGCTAATCGTAATCAAATTGAATGGTGACATCAGTGACGATTCATGCGTCTATCACTTATAAGAAACATGCAAGCATTCCAAACTAGTTAGATTAAGACACTTCTGTTTGAAACATTGACAGTTCAAGGTAACAGTTCTTTTAGAAATTGTTTTTACATTTTAATGTCGCCCCTGAGAGTCATAAAAACACTTAAAAGTAGGTAAATGAAACCGTACAGAATTTTCTGTCAACAAACATCACTTGTATTTTCACAAACAAACACACAAGCAGTAAAAAATACTGTACTTAAATACTTTTTTAAACATCTAATAGTGGGCAACCTACACCAGATGCGACCGGCGCAATGCGATACATGGCTTGTTCTAATGGGATTGTCGCACCAAATCCACTGTGGACAAAATTAAAAATTATAATGGGTTCTAATGCGTTATATTGTCTTTTATAGCGCCACGTCCAGTGTAGAAATGGAGTAAGACCTTAAAACAATCGGGCTGAGTCTGGCATATTCTGTCATTTTGTGTCACTAACACGTTTTTCCCTTCATTCAGTCTTCCTACAGTCAATAGGAGTCTCCATTAGTTGAAAATAGAAAATGTAATTACTCTTGTTTAATTGTTCAGAATGACAAACTGCAAAGGATAACATTGTATAAGTCAGCTAGAAAGGTTTGTGAAAATAAGAATAAGTACTGTGCAACAACTGTGACTCTCAGCTCCACATCCTGAATCACTCTGAATTCATAATCTGCAAATACTGTCTCTTATCCCATGTTAGTGTGGTATTATATTATATGAACCTCTTTTGTCATTTTGAGTAATAATGTATTTCGACTTTGTGTCAGAGAGAAGATTATGGATGATATCTCAGCCAAGTGAGATATTGGCTTAACTGCCTGTTTGGATAGCATTAAAGAGGAAATGACCTCATAGTGTGAAATTTCTGAGCTTGACAGTTTGCACAAATCATTGGTACCGAAAGTGGCCAAGTTATTAGAAGTTCATTAGACACTAGACTGTTATCCAAAGACACTTAAATCACAAGGGATTGTTGGAAAGAGAAGTCTTAAAAATGGCTGAAAATGATTTAGAATGTATACGGTGCATGGATTTCATGAAGTTAGTTAGAAGGCACTAAACTAAATTATCTTTAGCATCACAATTTGTATCAAGCTTTATATGTTTTAGTACAGCGCACTTCTGGAAAAGTCATGCAAACAGATCTGGACACTAAAAAATACAGCAATAATTATTTCCACTGTTTGACTCATAAAGAAAAATAGCACAAGCACAACATCATTTTCAAGCATAATTTCTTTCTGTGTCATAAAAAAGCAAGATAGAGTAGAGAGTGGTAAATGTTTGACTGTGATTCGTTCTTGCACAAGAAATAAAGCCTGTGTTTTAATTAACCCCACAGCAGAAAAGACAAAGGACACCATGATCAAATATAAATCACTGAAGGCAATCCCAACACATCCCATCTACCTCTTTATTAGAGCGGACACGGACATATTCACTTGACAAACTACATGTCACTGGTGACATCATAAAGAACCAGCACAGAGACAACTACAATTAAAGAAAACACATTCATTCTGCAGAGTGCATCGTGTGTGGGTAGTTTTCAAAGACGTCTGCTTTTCTGATTTTCATCTAATGTTTTGTTCATTGGTTTTGAAGTCAAATACAAGGATCAAGGCATAAATTTAAATAGGAATGTTGTCCCGGGCCCTGTAGTCTTGCGGGAACTTTGGCCGCTTTCTTTGGTCAAGGCCCACCCAAGAGGCCAAATGACTGACAGGTAAAGCAACCAATCATGTTCCGTTTTGTGCCGCGCCATGCTTAGAGGCGTGGAAATGTCACCGCAGTGACAGACCGGTGTACATTCACGAACGGGTCAGAAGTTAAAAGCAACAACATGTTTATGAGTTTATGCCGCCCGTGAACCTTGCATACTTTAAGAATTTAGCGTTTAGCTGATCATGATGAATTCTTAGCAACCAATGTAAACACAACAGCTTAGTACTTCGATCAGACGGCTTCATGTTGTTTCCAGGTGGACCGTTAAGAATGTAACACACTCGTCTCACGGAAATCCTGTAGAATTCAACCAATCAGATGACGACTTCGAACGTGCTGAAGTGTTTCCAAGAAGTGTGCCAAATGCATTAGACGTTCAGCCAACGGTCCGTGTGTGTGACGTCTGAGGCTGAGACTACGGGCCCTGAATGACTTCTAGGCGTATGAGGGCTGGGCCCCAACCATATAAGTTCGTCCTGTACACTATGAATTTTAATTGCAACCCTGACAGTAATAGAAAAACGATTTTTCCTCAGGCAAACAGCGGCACACATGTAATCAGAATTATCTTTTACATTTTATGCTATCTCCTCCTTAAACAACATTTGGGCATTTTATGAATTAGAAAGTTAAAATAATGAAATAAACACCAAATAAAACTCGAAACAAGTGAATTAGTCTCTAAATGTATTGTTAAGTGTGATCTGTAGCCTGTATTGTTCAGTGATTCAGCCATGTGAAATGTCAACTGTACATCAAATAACACTGTGTTACCTTGTGCTCTATTTATGTCATAAAAACATTTCTTAAAGGTCAATCCATGGGGATTTAAATTACCACCAATAACCACTAAATCCCCCACCACACCTATAGCTACACCAGCTCCTGTACCTGAGTGAGTAGAACAAATTGTCTAAATGTATAAACGTTCCAGTGTTTGCTGAAACTGTACTTAAAGTACATTTCTTTGTATTTGTAGGCATATCTCTTCCTTCTGGGTCCTTGGAAAAGTTGAGGGCTCCTCTCACAGAAGCTCCACCTCTTCAGTGAGTTAAAATAATAATCTCAGTATATAAATGTTTAAATGTTTGCCGAAACAGGACCTAAAATACATTTCATTGTGTTTTAAGGCATCAAGGTCCTTTACCAAGCTCCTCAGGAAATGGAGTGAAACCCACGGGAGGGCCAAAACACAACTATGGGTCCAGTATCAATGCTCTTTATTTTTCAAACCCCTAATTGGGAAAGAACATGGGCACATTCAAGCTCAAACCGGTGCGCAACGTTTTCTTGAAACGGTGTGCAACAGGGTTTGAGATACGTTTACTCTTGTTTGGTGGGTGTGTCAAGAATGTCAGCTCAATCAGCAGCAACATGTTTATAACCCACGCGGTATTAAAGAGACTCTCACAATGGGTCCAAGTAAAGTCGTTTACAAATGTGTCCACTGCAGCTCGGTATAAGCAACAATTGAAGATATTAGAAGACTTGTATTTTGTGTTAAAACCGATTTCATCAGGCTCTGAAAATTCTTCAAAAAGAACACAAAGAATGGCCTTCTCAGCTGCCATATCAACTCATGCTTCATCACAACAAGTTCTTAACAGCTGTTGCACAAAAGCAGGAGATGGGTGGACCAGAAAATTCCAGCAAACCCCCATCACATACCAGCACTTGTAACTGAGTGAGTAGAACAAATTCTGTCAGATTACACTTTTTTCTTGTAGTAGAAAGTTCCCTGTTGTTGTGTTTTGAGCAGTTGTTTTGGGCAAAGCATCGGCCATGCACATACCTGCACATACTTCTTCTTTATGATGGCCTTTGCTTGTTTGTCAACAGTAGCAGCTGTGCATAACCACCCAGTATCGCTGCACCTTTGGAGTGGTAGGTATATAAAGTTTTTTTTAATGTTCAGTCAGTTGTAGGGCTGTGATGTTACTACATACAATATTTAAATATAAAAAGGTTTGTAAGATAATGTCGTAGGGTAAATGTACCTGTACTTACCCTTAAGCTCACTTACCCATTAAGCACACTACCATCTTTTAGCTTACATCAAAAAAAGAAAAATAATGTATTATCCTACTTGATGTTGCATTTCAAATAAGTACATGGGTACATATTATCATACCTTATTGCATTTCAAATGAGTACAGTGTAAAATAATATTAAAGAAGGTCACCCTTCAGATTCTTCTTAACTTCATTTGCTGCATACCTTAAGAACCTATTTCTACTCTGTATAGTGTTGGGCTCTCTTAAAAGCCACATAAATAAAGACATGCCAACACTAAACACTTCACAAGCTATGTTTGGTATTCATATGTCTGGTTTCGTTTTTCTCTCTTTATTGCATTCGGTGGTGCTGGACGATTGGAGGAATTAGCTTTATGAGGTGATAATTGAAGGAGAATTAATCCTGAACCCCTAGAAACATAAAGTAGCCCAAATGGGCCACTTAAAGCTACAGTTTGTAAAAACCGCCGCTAGAGGGCGCACGATCAAAACAACAACAATGGCGTAGCTTGATGACGCTGTGAAGGAGTGTGGAATGATGGAATGTGTTGTCTTCAACTCCACCGCTGATGGCCATCAATCAGACGGGAACGAGAAATCATGTTAGCGGATGAGGTAGAGTAATAAAGTTTTATAAATGTTGCGTATAATTGTGGTCCGTAAATAAGTGACCGCTCGAAAGAAGGTATAGTGGCTTGCTAGACGCTAGACACTACTTCCGCATTTTTCCACGACACTGTCATCATGTGGTTTCTACGTCAGTAACGGCGGTAACAAAGGGGAACGCGGATATGACGCCATAGACAGGCGACTGCACAGCCCCGTGTCACTCTTTAGAATGGCGATTTTCTCACGATTTACAAGTAGTTGGAAACATTTGAGATATTGTAAATACTCAGCTGAACAAAATATATAACACTAGTGGTTTTGGGATATCAAAATTGTTACAAACTGTACCTTTAATGCGGTAACTGTTGAGAAGTATCAGACTTCTGATGCGGCTGACCAATCAGAATTGAGTGTTTTATAATAATTCATAATGCTGTATTATTTACATTTAATACTGTGTCTGTATGCAATCCTGACTCTGTATTTAGCATATACAGTATAGCATATATTTCTCACATTATCCACAGCACATGTTACTGGCCTGGGTGAGTGATCACACTGCTGATCGTATCTAACCAGCTTCAAGCCATTCATCCCAACACCCACATGCACTTTCTACTAAATATGACAACACATTTTTCTTGCCACCTCCTCCGGTCCTTTTAATAAATATCTGAGGAAGAGGCAGCTGTGTTTTCCACCCTCCGCTACTACAGTTTCTCCTCATAACCGCAACAAATTACACCCGTGCAGGCGATGAGATGGAACCGTGACCTTCATGCTTCTCGCCTCTGCATCTGACACGCAATGGAGGGGGGAAGGGGGACGGAAAGAGGTTAAAAGGTGTTTGGTCAACATGTTTAACATGATGAAGAACAAGTTGGACATACAGTACTTTTATTCTTAGTGGATTCAATGTTTAACAATGTTTAAAGTCAGCTACAAGTTCCAATAAAACGCCCACTTTTCTAGATCCAGTCAATTTGCAGTGAGAAGAAAAACAAACCACACCCCTGATATTCCATTTTACTCTGAAATAAGTCACAAATACGAAAGTCGATTGTGGATTACAGTTCGGTCCAAAAGCGTATGCATAAATGCTAGAATTTACTGTAGTTTTGTAGACTAAACAATTGTGCCTATAGATTTCCTTGTTAAACAAATAAACAAAAAGATTACTAGTAGTGTAGTCCGTTAATTTACTGATTAAAAACATTTCATTTAACACAACAAAACAGACGAAAACCTATTTCCTGTTATTTTAAGACATGAAAATCTGTGAATGACTGCAGTTCAATATTGTCTAAGCAATATCACAACAACCGCATCCACACTAGAATACACTTCACAAATGAGCCTGCTTTAGTGATTGTTTCTGTTGTCTCGCATCTTGACCACCCACTGCATCCCAGATTTCCATTTACACACCGTCTCATTCATTCATTGATTAGGGATGGGCACTGCACAATAAGTTGTGTTGATCAGGTCACTAATGCATTCTTTCACAGCGTGATTCATTAAATGGATGTTTTTTGGAAGACAAAGCCCTAAGTCAGAAGAATGCAAAGATCAGTTTAGGAAATTGTCATTTATCAACTCAAATGCACCAGAAGGAGCTGTGATTTGATGAAATGCAGGGGCACTCGTGCCGGGTGTAAATTATTCATGTGGACCCTCAGCGTTTCCCCTCCCTGGTAATAGACCCTGACAAGATCGCAGCAGTGATTTAGTGGCTTTGATTTCCGTCACTACAAGCATAAAGCACTTGAGTCATGTGGGTGAAGACCCTACACACGCACTTGTCATTTTAAAGCGAATGTAAGTGGCTGTTTGGTGGGGGATATGACTGCATGTAAATAAAACAGATGACTAAAAAATCTCCAACCTCTTTAGGTAGAGCTCACATTATTTAGGAAATGGGGGTTGTTGTCACATAGGGCCTACATCTGTGTAGCTATAAAGTTTTAAGGCAAAAGTTCAATTGCATTAACGTTTAAAAAAACACTTAGAAATGCTATTGACATGTTGTCACAAAGCTTTTCCTGGGATTATACATTAATATGATTTAAGAGTGTATCTGTCAATACACATCAGCAGTCAGCAAAACTCTATAGGAAAACACTGTCTAATTTCATAAGACTCGCCTCTGCATTTTCAGATCTAGATTGATGTCATCAATAATAATGAATGTAATGAATATGTGACATGACAGCGATGGGATGGAGAAAATGACATCGTCTGTTTTCAACAGTCATATGCCAGCAATAACGCTACAATAGCTCTGAAGATCTTTTGGACGGTCTTAACTTTCTACACTTGTACACCTGAGTTCTTCAGACGTCTTCAAAATATCTAAAGATGCCTCAGGTCTTGACTGTATAGCCGCTGACACTGATAGCAATTAGCCTAGAGGCAACTGACAAAAGATATGGGCGCATAGCGCCAGCTAGTGGAATGTCCTGGAACTGACGTGCAGTGCCAAAAACAAAAAGGTGAGGTCTGTGTACTTCATTTTAATCATTGATAAGGCTAATCAAAATCACTCATATGTGCTGCAATACACTGCTAGTCTTGGGTTTCTGTGTCTATATTTGTAGTTTGTTTATGTTGTACAAAGGCCAATATTTGATCCCATCATACAAATAAATATAAACATCATTTAGTCTGATTTAGTTCATGGGGACCAAAAGAATGTCCCCCACAAGGTCAAAAGCTGGTATTACTATCTTTGTGGGGTCCCCACACTGTAGGGTTTATGAGTACGCTACCACACACACTCGGTTTTGTTTTTATACAGTATGTGCACTTTTCATAATGATTGGTTCCCACAATGTACAATGCATGTAGACGCTTTTTTTTAGTGAGGACCAGTAAAATGTCCTCAGAAGTGGGCTAATGCAATTCACTGTTATTGCGCTCTCACAAATATAGCTGAACAAGAAATACGCACACACATCACAGTTAAAGGGCTTAGTCTCCAGGGATGGGTAGGTTTGTTTACTTCGTCATGCCTCACTAGGCCCTATGCGCTTGTCTGCTCACATTTCTGAGTCTTCTCATCTTCCTTTACACCGGACACACATCTGTCCGGGCTCAAAGACAGTCGGGACTATTTGTATTTTATTTTTTAATTTGTTCAGTGTCTCAATATTATAGAATAAATCAAACAAATTTCGGCAAATCTTAGATCCGTACATGCAACTCCATCATATAGCCTAGCCAAATTATTTTATTGGACCACTTACAGAAAAGCCACTAGAATATTTGTGTTTATGGAACATTTTTGAGTGAATGCCATACAAACTCAAAATCAGGTAAAAATCCATTTAAGATCACGTGTTGACATCTCCCGTGGGAAGTGGTGACAATTCCTATGGGATTCAAGTGAACATCTAAAACCACTTGTCAGTTCCAAAATTAATGTTGTCCACATGTGAACACATAGCCTGAAGTGTTTTGGGGGCATAATAAATAAAATGTGTGTTTTAAACTGTAGCTCAGTGGTTAGAGCATGGCGCTAGCAACACCAAGGTCGTGGGTTGGATCCCAGGGGATTGCACATACTAATGTATAGGATAATGCAATGTAAGTCACTTTGGATAAAAGCGTTTGCCAAATGCGATGTAAAACATTCGGGAAAACAATGACAACCAAAATAAATACATCACCTGTATATATATCACAAAGAACATTTGAATGTGCGGATTCATAAATGTATTAATAAAAGGTATTGTAGGTAAAAGGCATTTTTGATTTAGAATATGTTGATAGTTATGCACCGTAAGTTGCATACATTTAAAACAATAAAAATGAGAAAAAAATAAACAAAAAGATTGTTGTTTGTATTTTTCCCGTGCGCAGTGCATGCTGGGACTGCGGGTCCTCCACTCGCACCTCCATCTTTAAACCCCAGAGAAAAAAAAGCTTCCGCTCATCCGTATACACACAAGAGTCTGCGGATACATCTACATTAATGCCACATTATTCCCGAAATCAGCGTTTTAAGCCGTTTAGTTAGACTAGCTGAAACATGACGCGTTTACGAAAGGCGTATTAAGAGTATTAAAGCTTTCATTTCTACATTGACATCCATAAAAACACAGGCGGAAAAGCATCGCGAGCTGGTGGCCTTTAGCGAGAGGAAAACAGCGCTGAATTGAACTGCGAATCTCTGCTTCTTTTGTCTGTCGCTATCTCTCTGGTTTTTCTTATTTCCCCCTCGGTCGCCGGAGATGAGTAGTGGAAGATGTCGGTTTCGGGACTGAAGGCCGAGCTGAAGTTTCTGGAGTCCATTTTCGACCCGAACCACGAGCGGTTCAGGATCATCGACTGGAAGCCGGATGAGCTGAGCTGCCAGTTTAACGTTACCGGAGAGAAGCTGCTCATTATTCACTGCAATATCACGGTATGAGAGAAAAAACCACCTGCATGTCACCTTAAAAAATACTGCTGCATCAAAACCTTATGTGGATACCTACCTAGACCGCATCTATGTGCGCGTTTAAATCCCTAGGTAGGCAGCATACGTTAAAACAGGATCCTATACCTCTGTAATAATCTAAACCGTTTTCCCTCTAATTCTTGTCATTTTGACGTTACCAAATAAACACGTCGCTTTAATAGATTTTCTATGAAAAACATAAATTGATCTGTTTTCGTTTCTTTGTATTGATATGTAAAGTTACTGGATACACTTCCCTCTCACTGTCTTCACAGTATCTAAGTTAAAATGGCCGGTTTATTATTAAAACCCAGGAATCATGGTCATAATGTTACAGTTTGATGCGAGTCGGATGACAAGTGTGAATTTGTGGTTATAATTGTTGACCCAGTTTTGGTATCGTTGTTGTTCCGATTTCCGGATGCCATTTTCTGTTGCGTGAGAGGGAGACTGACGTAAAATCTCAACACCTCACACTCAAGCGCATCAAACCTTGGGTCGTGACTTTCATAAACATGTTTGGCATAACTGGACATATGGAGCTGAGCTGAACGATAAAGCACCTGCAGTGCCCACACATGAAATCTATGCGGTCAGCACACGTTTAAAAAACTGCACACAATCTTCATCATATTTACTGTACAACAGCCTACATACTGTATAATGTAAACAAGTTAAAATACGACTCTACAAAAAAACTTTACATTAAATAAACCATACAGTGTTACAAAGTTAATACACAAGAGAACAATTCAAATGTTTACATCATAATTATATTAGTTTAAATGTGCATTAGGTAATGGTGTGCAATATATGAAGAGTTTATATCCAAAATGAGAGAACTCGGTTTTTAACATTTTTTCAAAAATCATGTTTTTTTATTGTGCATTCCAATTAATATCAATCAAACTGCAATTGGTTTGTTTTGATTTAACACTGTGTCTACAACAGATGCGACCGGCGTGACGTGACACGACAAAAGACATTAGAACCCATATTATAATTTTACATTTTGTCCAACAAACCCATTAAGAACAAAGCAGGTTGTCATGTCGCGTTGCACCTGCCACGTCCGTTGTAGACACTGTGTAAGCCGTAATAACTTTAAAAAATACTGCTAACACAATAAAAACACGATCACATAATAAAAAACATGATTTTTGAAAAATGATAAAAACGGAGTTATCTCTTTTTGGAAATAAACCCTTCATATAGTATTTAAACTTATTACTTTAACTTCTTTCTTGCATCTGCACAACAACCTATCCAATTTGTTCTTAACAAATGTTTAAACACCAATACACCAGAGCATGGTCAAACTTATTGTCTTTGTAAAACGCTTTTTGGATGTCAGGAATTGTAATGGGTTGTTTTTCTGTTAACAAATGTGGTTTATGTGTATAAGTGCTCTATAGAGGTGCAATGCAGGTATTACTATGGATCATGTTGACATTACATGCACTAGCAGTGAAAAGTTTAAAGACACCTGTCATTGCCACGTTTCTTATTATAGTCATCAAAATAATCAAAATAAATCAATTTCATGGGCTGTAGCGACTTGGGTTGTTGCTTATTATACTATTTTATAACAGTATTGGGGTATCATTGTCTATATGACTCGTAAGACAAATCAGAGAAACATAAATTCAAGACTGCACTTTCTGCTATGGGCATTGTGGCCCCATGCCTCTGAAAACTTACAAATGTATTGTCCACTCATTTTTCAGGAATCCTACCCCTTAACACCCCCAATATGGTTTGTGGACTCCGATGACCCCAGTCTGACTCAAGTGCTAGAACGTCTTGAGGATGTTCGAAAAGGCAGTACGGTGGTAAGTGCCAATGTTCACCAGGTTTTTGGCACGTAGCGATCAGATTTTGATAGCATTATGACATATTTAACTTTCACATTATGACATCAGTTCAAGTCATTTATATCATCCGTTATCTGTTTATACTCTAAATGTCGTTATATCTTGGAACACCCAGCTATGGTTTAGAGCAAAACAGGTGTTGGAATCACGATGCATAGAAAAGCAGTAAATAGTAATTAACACCTCAGCTGCACGGTAATTGTGTACATTACAAAACAAACAAAATAGTGTGATGTGAGTTTGCACCATTCAGTAAAACCCACGGGTGGATCACACACTCTTCAGCGTGGGGCTGATTTAGATCTGTAGGTAGAGCTTGAAAACAAAGAGCCTTTTGAGCTTCGTATGCTAAGACTTTGAGTCTGTCTGATCTATTTGTTGTCTATAATAGACATGTGCGCTGTAAACTGGGACACTCACAGGCCACTTTTAGACTTCATTGTGTATAACATATATTTTAACAGGAGGGTGGATTTAAAGGTCCAGTGTGTAACATTTTGGAGGATCTATTGACAGAAATGCAATATAATATACAGTACATAACTATATCTTCAGAGGTGTATAAAGACCTTAGATAATGAAGCGTTGTGTTTTTATTACCTTAGAATGAGCTATTTCAATCTACACACTCCGCGGGTCCCCTTACATGGAATTCACAATGTTGTTTCTACAGTAGCCCTAAAAAGACAAACTGCTCTGCAGAGTGCGTTTCGTAAACATGTCATCTCCTTCGGGAAAGAAGCGAAAACGTGACGACATGTATGTGACAGCCAACGTACTGCTTCGAAAGGAAGGGGAGACGGGTGGAGTGTGCCGTTGATGCCTCTTTTGGAATGTGTTAAACGTGACGATGCCTTTGTCCAACATACACACACTTGTTTGTCCTACAGAGAGTCCTCTAACTTGCAAGTTTTTATGGGGTCATGTGATCCTCCAGGCAAAAATAGGTCATCGCTTTAGTAATGATCGTTTATGAAGAAATATGTGGTTCACGTCAAGTTCTCTGGAAACCAAGTTCACTTCTAGACAATGTAGTGATTCAGTTCTTCCAGTTCTTCATCATCATGATTTTGCAAACGAGCTGTCAATCACTCTAACTGCCTCGTTTCGTTTATTTATGGTTTATTTGGAGATCATTTTTGTCATGCAAACCTTGCAGATTACTAGCAGGTGATTTTAATAAAAATTTTAAACAAATTGAGGTGTGAAGGCCCCACAGCTAAGCTGTCAGATCGGCCTGTGGCTGTTCTCTCCAGAGCCTGCGAAGCCCGATTCATTTTCATGTGCGAGCTGCCGTTCAGGTATTCGTTACATGCCAGTGAAATTGTATCTACTGTTGTTGCAGCGCTGTGACCACGAGTGTCCTCGCTCGCACAGCAGACTGACAGAGGATTGGTTCTGTGTTTCTCTCGTGCACATATTACCAATAAAACCTGGTTATATAAACCTAGAAAACGCAACCAAATCCTCTTATGGGACTGATATGTCATACATGCTTGTGTTGGTTTAAAATGCAATGTAAGGGACGTTGTGATCTGCTCTGGGGCCTGATGATTTTTACTACAGGGTTCCCACGATCATGGAAACTAGTCATTTATCAGGAAATCTTCTGGCGCTGATATGTCTTTTGGAAGTTATTAAAAAGTTATAAAAGTCATGGATAGTCATAAGTAGGGGTGTAACGATATACTCAGCTCACGATTCGGTACATATCACGATGCTGGGTTCACGATACGATACACATCTCGATATTTTGAACAAAATAAAAAATTCAAATAACATTTATTTTCAAAATATTAATAATTTCAGTAATTTATTTTGTTGCACATACAACTTAATAAAGAATTTTAACATTTTAAGGCTTAACTGAAATTAGAATTAAGATCAGCGTCAATTTTGACAGCAAATTTTGATTTAGTTTTAGTCATAGTCTTTTGACTAAAATGCAATTTAGTTTAAGTCATCCCAATTGATCATAGTTTTAGTCTATTTTTAGTCGACGAAATCTACATTATATTAGTCTACTAAAATCTATCTGGATTAACTCATTTAATTGGTGTAATTAAATGTTCCATACAAAGATTTAACTGTTTCAACATAATTTACTTTACCTTGAAATTAAATTAAACCAGGTCATTACCTTTATTTTTCAGAAAAGTTGAGTAACTACTGGATATGCATTGTTGCAACACAGAGAATATTAGACCATGAACTATTGTAAACGTGAATGTTTTAGTTTCCGCCAAACTCTTTCATTTGCTACATACAGCCACGGGAAAAAAAATCCAAAATTGTATTCAAGCAGCATTTCTAGATGTATTGTGGCCATTCCAGACCAGTGTCTGTTGAATTTGAACAAAATCAAACCTCAGGAGTGACATAAAATCATCTAACAGCGATGTGAAAGACTGACAGCATGACAAGACACACGAAAACTGTGATTAAAAATCAAGGTTATCACATAAAAAAATAACATTTCCTAAATAAATGTACAAATATTACTGTTGTATTGCTTAAAAGTGAATATGAACTTGTTTTCTTTGTAGTATTTGAGGTCTGAAAAATACACATCATATCTGTTTCTCCAGTTTTCATTGTCTGCAAATGGAAACAATATTTTTATTTGAAAATCGGTAGAAATATTGTTAGTAATTCACAGAATGAACCAAAAAATATCATTTTACCTAAACACATGGCTATAAATAGTACATTTTGAAATGCAAAAATCTTGAAATGGTCCCTTAATTTTTCGGTGGCTGTAGACCTGTGTCTTTTGAGTCATTTCACAGTTGAGTCGCATTCAAATCTTATGCACATTTGATTAGAGACACACTTGTGCAAAAGCATACTCATTTACATGTTTCATTCCAAGAATGGGTACCCAGCATTAAATGGAAACATTGTGTGAAGTCATTGGGTAATGTTGTGAGAACCCTGCAGGTGTCAACTAATGTTCTAATGCTGTGTTTGTTATTGCAGCTTTTGCAGCAGTTAAAAAGGCTCATCTGTGATCTGTGCCGCCTCTATAATCTTCCCCAACACCCTGATGTAGAGATGCTGGACCAGCCGCTCCCCGCTGGACCCGTCAACCATGACAGAAAGGTAAACATTATTTCTGACCTTGACTCTTCCTTGACCTTGACCTTAAATGGTTTCCTAGACCCAAACTAGGCATTTGACATTTTGTTTTCCAGACAATAATGGTCAGTTGCAAGTTCTGCTAAATGATTCCTAATTTCTCCTTTTGTGTGCCACAGAAAGCTTTAACACAGAAGCTTTATTTTTGAGTGAACTCTTTAAAGACAGTAAATAGATTTTGATGATTCTAAATGTGTTGTCTCTTCTAGCTTGTAAACACAGATGAGGTCACCTCAGAGGAGGAGGATGAAGAAGACATGGGAGAGGTTGAGATTGCCTTCCTTATGTTGAGATTGAGAATAATATCTTTTTTTCTCAGTGTGAAGGATTGAATCCGTTACTCTCTTCTTATCCGTCTCTTTCTGTCTGTGTGTGTGTGTGTGTGTGTGTGTGTGTGTGTGTGGGCTCTGTCAGCAGGACATTGAGGATCTCGATCACTATGACATGAAGGAGGAGGAACCGGTGGATGGCAAGAAATCAGAGGATGATGGGATTGAGAAGGAGAATTTGGCCATCCTGGAGAAGATCCGGAAGAACCAGAGACAGGACCACTTGAATGTAAGTGCTCATTCGGTAAGGTGACTTTCTTTATGCTTTGGGGTTCTGGTGGGGAAACCGAGGCACTTTTGCATGAGGCATATTGTATTTTTATAGACGGTTTCAGCAGCAACAACATAAAAGTTATGTGGCCCAAACTTAAGTTCCGGTTGACCTCGCGAAGAAGAATTAGTAGAATTAGTTTGAATTTAATACAATCAATATGCAATAAAATATTAATATGAATGAATATTCATATAAATTAAATATAAAATAAAAGGTTATATTATAACCAAACACAGACTGGAATTAACTTTGGGCCAGACGCATGTGTCTGATGAAACCGTCAATATAATATAATAAAATATAATAAATAATTAGATTAATATTTCTTTAAATATATAATAAGAATAAATAGTAATAATATATTACTATTATTAAATAATAATGTTTTTTATTAAATTAAGTAATAGTAAAGTAATATAAAATAGTAAAGTAATATAAAAAAATAGTATTTTGAGCTAAACCGGCATTTTGGCCATTTCTTCAAACAGCTAAGGTAATCTTTAATTATTTAAATTGGGTGGTATAGTTTTTTTGTTGTTGCTTTTTTATCTTCAAACAAGTGCTCTGAAATCTAAAGCTTTGTTTCCACTGTTTGGCCACATGAGGGCGAGCTAGCCCATGCTAGGTTTCATTGTGCCTTTGGACCTATTCATTTTGTCATTGTCTTAATATTGTTTAGGTAAAAATAAAAGTGATCCTTTTTTACTTATTGTCTTACACTTGAGTATGATTTCTATAAAGCGCACACAAAAATAGCCCCACTTTAACATGTCTCTTCTCATTTCTGTCCAGCTCCAGAATGACTATTGAGTATCATACATTTTCAGACAAGCTTTGTTTTATCTCGTGCTGTGACTTGTTGTCGTTTCCTCTTGTGTTTTGTTGTTTCTGTGTAGGGTGCAGTCTCAGGATCTGTTCAAGCATCAGATCGTCTCATGAAGGAGCTCAGGGAGATCTACCGATCTCAAAGTTACAAAAATGGTATGAATCCCTGCAAATGACATGAACACAGTAGTAATGACCGGTACAAGTCTCTCATCAATCTCTGTACTTTGCAGGAATCTACTCCGTGGAACTGGTCAGTGACAGCCTGTACGAGTGGCATGTAAAATTAAGAACGTAAGCATTCAGGTTTTCTGGTTGTCATATTTTGGTGGTTGTTAAAGTGTAGACACACAGGTCACAGTGACGTGAATTTGACTGATGTGTCTGTTGGTGTGTGACTGTTCAGGGTGGATCCAGACAGTCCTCTGCACAGTGACCTCCAGGTGCTGAAAGAAAAGGAAGGAATGGACTACATCCTCCTCAACTTCTCATACAAAGTGAGCAAGCCCAAGATACTTTTGCACAAAGTTCAGTTGCTTTTGTTTTCTTAAAGTACATGTTGTTCACCCAAGCAACTGTTTTCGCAGCACTACCATAAAATGTAAGACCTTCAAAGCTTGGTCAAAGAATGGTGTTTTAGCCATTTGTTTTTCCATTCAAAATATCCTTTTTCTTTGTTTGCAGGATAATTTTCCCTTCGATCCCCCTTTTGTACGTGTAGTTTCTCCTGTGCTATCTGGAGGGTAAGACCATTTTGTAAATGCATTTATGTATTGACTTTTCTCTCATGGTATGTGTCAGTTCCAGTTCCGCTGAGACCACTGACATCACTTTGTGGTTTTGCTGGTTATGTTATTGGCCTTGAATGAGTGTCATCTGCATGTTTTGTATTAGCCTAACATTGTTTTTGTATTCGTTGCATGTCTTTGTTAAACATCAAGTCGTATATTGGATTCGATTTTGAAACAGTGCTGGATAAAAGTTGCCGAGTTGACATGTAATAGTCAAACTTGATGCATGATATGTTGATTCTTTGTTGAAAAAGATTCTCAAAAGTTATCTTTTATATCAATTGCAGTTATGTACTTGGTGGAGGAGCTTTGTGTATGGAGCTACTCACAAAACAGGTATGTTTCTGTGCAAGGCCTGACTGCGCTGAACACTAGAGAGATGTAATTGATGTGTATATCTAACTTTACATCTGTTGAATTTATAATGTTAGAAATCCAACAATTACTGAACGAGCTGTTTTAGAAGCTTTCGCTAGATGGTCATTTTTGGCCGGTGTCATGTAAAAGTTGATTTGGCTCAGTTTAGTTTGTTTTGTTCTCTCAGGGCTGGAGCAGTGCCTATTCCATAGAGTCTGTTATCATGCAGATAAACGCCACTTTAGTCAAAGGAAAAGCAAGAGTGCAGTTCGGAGCCAATAAGGTAACAAATGTATTTTATATTTACTTGTTTGCTTGTGTGTTTTATGCATGCATTTGGCTTTTTAACACAGCAGTTGTGTTAATGTGACTTTAGTGTGTTTGTACAAATCCTCTCCTATGTCAAAACACATACTGACTGTTTTGATCATGTATGTCTTGTTTTCAGAATCAGTACAATCTTGCCAGAGCACAGCAGTCATATAAATCACTGGTGCAAATCCATGAAAAGAATGGTAAGTCTTGTTTTTTTAAACAAGTGGAGTATTTTAAACCTAAATCCAAATAAATGTAACTGGTTTATTAATAATACATTTCAGAAGGTTTGGAAAAAGTTTGAACTAATAGTGTATTATGACAAAAAAAGACATATGTCTTTATATGGTATAGTACAAGATGAACTTTTTTTTTATTTTTTTGTTGTCCGTTCGTAGATGTAAACTAGCATGAAAGGCCTTAAGACAGCAAAGACAGCAGACATTGACTAAAGCCACAAAGCATAAAAGCATTTATTTTTGGCGTCTTGTATTTTAGTACAGTATGACAAATTGAGGACAGTGTTTCTTGACAGATTTTTGGCCTCCTCTCTGTGAATGACCTTTCATACCAGTTGGTTTGGTTTATACATTTGTTATGATCTCAACAGGCTGGTACACACCACCAAAAGAAGATGGGTAAACCGGGCACCGTGGATTCAAATATGGACAGAATATCCTGGGGTGAACATCATCATTTTCTTTCTTCTATCCCACTCATTCATCTTGCTAATTGAAGACATTATGTGAATAATGAAGAATGTGAGATCTGATCTGAAGAAGCCACCTTATCACCTCACGTCTATACGCTGGTCTCTTCAAACAGTACGTGCGCCCTCTCTTTCTCTCTGCCTCCCATCCATTTTCAGCGGGATATTCAAATTGAAAAGGGTTTTTTTTTGGTCACGTTTGACCCACCTGGGAAGCCTGTGCTATGTGACCTCTCGTTCCATTCAGATGCAGATGTGTTTCATGATTCCAGAAGAGAGGCGTGAACCTCCGACACAGAGTGATGGAGATTTCCACTTTACTATAGGCTGTTCTGCAGTTACTAATTCGAATCATCGAAACAAACTTTTCGTTTCCTCCTCGATTCATTTCTTTTCTGTTATTACTGGCCATATACTGAAGAAAGCTGGACTTTATCACTGTAGTCGAATTATCTCGTAAGTAAACCTGTAAAGATGTTTGCAAGAATGAGCAGAATTGTTGAACATTTAAAATCGACCCCAGTTGGGTGGCCTGAACTTTAAACGTGCCACCTACAGCCGACAAATATACCTGAAAATATATCATAAATAGAAGGAAACAAATGGCATAATGGAAAGTCTCACGGAGCTCAAATGAAATACCTGTCACACATTTATGTATGCATTATGACTACTGCTGTTTTGTTTTGTTTGCGAATGAAAGTGAATGTGTATGGCTGTGCTGTTATGGTAAAGTCAAAGATCATTCCTGGATATTCTGCTGCCAGAGTTTATTAACAGTCCCGTAATGCCACCCTGTGATGCCAGTATACTCCCGGGCACAAAGTTAAAATATCAAACTCATCGTCGAAAATAAATTCTTATAACAAACATCTCATTATAGTGGAAATAAAAACAAGCAGGTTTTTACAACTCTTGTTTTCTAAGTTGGTGAAAGCCCCATTACAGTGTCTATGGGGAAACCTGGGGGTAACCAAAAATGCCTTAAAAGGAGGAAATTAATAAGCAGAATATAACTAGTTTTTGGCAAGCCCTGAGTTCATTCCGCTGTGTTCATCCACGCCTTTATCTCTAGTATTCCCATTTAGCACCAGATTCTCATCAAAACAGTTTTCAGAAATCTTAAGGACTTGTAAGAGATGTAGTATGAATGTTTCAAGCCCTTCATTGGTGTTAATATCTTTATGCAATTCAAAAGCAGTTTGTTTATAGGCAAAAAAAGCTTTCACAGTCTGTTGGCTTGTTCTGTTTGTTGGTTCTACATCTTTTTCTTAAGTGTAATAAACGTGGCACTGTTTTGTGCTTGCCTTTACCGCGTCCTGTTTGGCAAAGCTGTTGTATGTACCGGGGGTTGTTCGGTTGTGCCCATACAACTGTACTTTACAGGACAACATGAGCCAATTTTGACATTCAATGGAATTCTGACATCAAGCCATAGTTTGAATCTGAACATTATGTCCAAACATCACAGTATCCTGTCACACGTCTCATTCTGGTGTAACTGAGCACGGATGCCAGAGCTTCAAAATCCACATTATTATATCGCCTTGAGGTTTTTTCAAGAATTCGACGAGTGTTGCAAATGGGGAAAATATTTTTAAAGCTGATTCCGATCAGGTCTTAGGGTTTGACAGATGCATTTCTCCTCTCGAGTAAGTTGTACAGTTATCGCAAGCGTCCTACAGTCTAGCTATGATCGACATGATGGTTTTTTGGTTAATAATGGTTTGAGATCCTGGTATCCTCCACAGTGTATGAAGTGGGTGGGAGGGGTTGAATGAGTTATGCGCTGTTAGCATGCTTTGGTTTTGTTGCGTTTTATTGTTTTTCCATTGTAAGTGTAATTTTGACCATGTACAGTACAATTTGTAAACTTGCATCAAGTTTATGAATAAAGAATTTTAAGAAATACGCAACTGTCTCGTGACAACTGCCTAAAAATACTCCAAATGATCAATTTTGTTGGTAAGTAAAATAACAGATATAACTACTTGTATTAATTTAAATGTAAGTGGCAATTATAAGGGTACGAGTAGGGTCTGACAAACAGGGAGAAGTTCCTGAATTAGGAAATGTGAAAATTGGATAGTCCTCCAGAAAAAGTGAAATGGTTTGTGGTTCAGTTTAAGGAATCGTGTGACTATACGTGTATAGTACTATATACTATACAGCCATGGAAAAGACTTAAGAGACCATTTAAAATGTATTTTCAGTTTTTCTGAATTTATTATTTGTTTAGGTAAAATGTTCTTTTTTGTGTCATTCTGTGAACTACTGAATATTTCTCCCAATTCTCAAATACAAATATTGTTTCTATTTGCATTTATTTGCAGAAAATGAAAACATGGAGAAAGGGGTCAAAAGATGCTCTATATTTTTTTCAGACCTCAAATAGTGCAAAGAAAACAAGTTCATATTCACTTTTAAGCATGGCCGGGTCAAGGGGAGGGGGGCAATGCCAGGGGATTTTTTCTTTCGCCCCTCCAAAAATATCCAGCTGACAATTAAAATAATTACATATTAATTAATTATTATTATTATTAAATATCTACTAAATACTTATTCAGAAAATGTTGCATTTTTTTTATAAACTTTGATTATATATCTGCCCAGTCGAGCCAGCCTAGCACCGGGCCTTCAATGCCTATTATTTGCTCATGTATTAAGGAAAAGCAACAAAAACTGTATATGTAAAAACCTTGATTTTATCACAGTTTTCTTGTGTCTTGTCATGCTGTCAGTCTTTCACATTGCTGTTAGATGACTTTGTCACTCCTGAGGTTTGATTTTTGTTGACATTCAACAGACACTGGAGTGAAATGGCCAGAGTGGAAATACATCTAGAAATGCTGCTTAAAGGAACATTTGGAACGGTTTCTTTCCGTGGCTGTATATTGCTGATATAGGCCTACTGCCGTTCAAAAACGCAAGTTCTTTATGTCCAGCAGGTGGCAACATTAGCCTACAATAACAGAAATGAATTGCACATTTTGTAAGTCATTGCTTTTGTATATATACATTTCTTTAAGCTCAACCCAAATTTTGATTTATCATTTGTTCATGCCAGTGGTTTTACGAGTCTTTGTAAGGATAAGTCAGGTTTAGAATGTAAATTCCTCTTTCATCCAATGGCAGTTAAATTGTCCCCCAACTGCCCTTATTTTTCTCTTTAGAAGTTTACCGGACACACAGGGTGAGCTGTTAAAGAAATGCACCCACCGCTCTAGTGGATGAAGAATGAAACATCAATTGATTAAATCATGTTTCTGAATCGCAGGCTGGGCAGACAAACCCAATATAAACACAATGAATTGAAACAGACTTGAGTTAAGAGGCAGAATCTGAGCGAAAGGCTCTGCGGAGATGCTCGAGGAGGTTAATAGCCAATTGTTGATATGAGTCCCAATTATACTTGCATTTGTTGTGTTGTACATCTCCACCGCTGACCTCTACAAGAGGACAGACGTCTCATTAGTTGTTTCAGCAGACCTCCGACTCATAGTTCCTCAGTGTTTCCGAACAAAAGTCTATAGGTAACGTTTTGAATAGAATGATGAAAGCCAGGTTTTACAGTAATGGTTTTTCTCTCCACAAGGTCAGATGTAGATCTACACAACCTTGTGCTCTGTGAAACCACTGATTGATAAACTGTCATTCATTCTGTCTGGACTACACTAGATTGAATCCTGTGTACCACTGGCAGGTCTCAAATGTGCCTGCACTAGTTTGATAGCAGGAGCTGTGGTACAGATAGTAGCAGAGTGATCATTTGATCCCTGTTGCAGGTATTTCATTTATATCGGATATTGGTCAATTGAATTTGTGTGTGTGATATAAACTTGGATGAACTGGTCGTTCTTTTCCATCGCTGTCTGCGTTTTCAGCTTCAGTCGTCTAGCCTGCGGTCATCTGTAAATGGACTGTCCTGCTTGTCGTCTCATAGAATTGACCGTGTCTGCTGGGAGATAAGGATGGGAGTTCTGTGATTGCAGCACCGTCCTTTATAGAAAAAGCCCAGTGTTACATCCTGCACTGTGATGTTGACTACCAGTGTGTCCAAGGCTGTTGGCATGTTTAATGAACAGGGTGATGATTGTAAACCTTGGCAAACAGCATATTGTAAAAGTGTGAGATGTCTTATTCACTTACAGTATGTATTAATATAATAGTAACATTTTACAATAAGGTTGAATTTGTTAACATTATTAAATGTGTTAGGTAACACTTAGAACTAACAATGAACAATACTTCTACAACACTTATCAATCTTAGTGCATGTTAGTTTTAGCATTTACCAATATATTTTACAATCAAACAACATGAGTTAACGCACTATAAACTAACAAGAATAATTGTATTGACATTAATGAAGCAATGTTGACATTTTAGTGGCATCTAGTGGTGAGGTTGTGAATTGCAATCAACGGCTCACTCCGACCCTCCCCCCTTTCGGAGCACTACGATCGCATTAAGATGTTATCTCCTTTTCGCTTCTTTGGCGGAGGAAATAACGTATTTACGAAACACGTTCTGTAGAGCAGTTTGTCCGTTTAGGGCTACTGTAGAAACAACATGGTGAATTCCATGTAAAGGGACCCAACGGTGTGTGTAGATAGAAATAGCTAATTCTAAAGTAATAAAAACATAACGCTTCATTATGTAAGATCTTTATACACCTCTGAACACATAGTTATGTATATTATATTACATTTATGTCAATAGATCCTATCAGGGTTCCTGCCTAGCTTTAGTTTTCTCTGTGATGATGTTTTCTTTTGTTGTGAGCACATGGCCTGTTTGACAGTCTGCCATGTGCTTTCATGTCATATGTTGTGACCTCTGCCCTCTTGTTACTCTGTTAATCATCTCGTTATTGTTTCACTCTCCTCACCTGTTCCTTGTCATTGTTCTCTCTCCCCCCTCCTGTTCCTCGTTTTGTCCTGATTTTCTTCCCTTTATATTCCCTGTGTTTCTCTTGTTTTGTGTCAGACCGTCTCAGTATTTTCGCTGTCTTGTGTGGCTTTTTTTATATGCTGCTATTCCAATTCCAGTTTCCAATTACAGTTTATTTAGTCTAGTTTGCACTTTGATATTTAGAGTTTTTGTCCTGTCCTGTCCTCTGTGTTGTATACAGGTTTTTTTCCTGTCCTGCTGTTTGCGGTGTTTCCCTGGCATCCCAGGCTCCACGACACTCCCAGCTCCTTAGTGAGTCTCGTGGCTCCAGCAGCTGGTCTCACAGTTCTCGCTCAGTGGGTTTCATCTCTTCCCGAGTGGGGTTGTCTTCAAGAGTTTCCCAGCCTGCCACTGCAGCTCTCTCTGGGTTGCCCAAGCCCTGCACCCATCACCAGTGCCTCGCCACTGCTCTCACCTCCAGCCGAGTGTTCAAGCCTGTTGCCCCGGCCAGAACTGTCTAGCGTTTATGTTGTGCCTTTTGCTTTCACCTGCCTTCCTTAATAAATTGTTTGTTTCCCCCGCACCTGAATCTAGACTCCCTTTTCTATGGCGTTAGAATTGTGCCACAATTATGCGCCGCAAAATCATATTTTGTGCACATATAAGGGCACATCATACGCGCATCAACTAAGTTTTGTGGCGATAATACTCGCCTTGCGAGGATACAAGTAATTCGTGCGAACGAAAATGAATTTTGCAACCAAACAACATTTATCTGAATGTTTGCAAGTACTCGCCTGCTCTCCCCTGCGAGCGCGCTGTGTCAGTGTTATCCATCAGCTCGCTTGCTCGCTCAACACAACCAATTTTTACAGTGTGTCATAATTCCAGCCAATCGGCAATGAGACTGCTAAATTCTGATTGGCTGGCTTGACAACCAATCACAAGATCTCTTGCAAAAAGCTTGGAAGATGAAACCCGCCCACGTGGAAAAGATGTGTGTTTAAAGCTATACAGTAGATGGTGGTGATACTCATAAGAAATAATGGACCCGTAAACAACAAGAAGAAAAAAAGATGTGTATTTAATTGTTTGGACTTGTTCAGATTGAAGTAAAAATGTCAAACGCTCAACGACCACAAGTATCTTATTTTTTAATCAAATCTTGCAATTACATTACTAGTGTTTCCCAAACACCGCATTTTAGTGGAGATTCTTACTGAACTGTAACTTACTGTAATTAGTGTGATCTCAATTAAATTATGTTTTCATTAATGAAGATGTACAGCTTTTTGTCGCTTATTGCTTTTATTAGGTAAATTATTGAGTTATGTGGAAGATCAGTGTACTTAAATACAATAATGTTAAAAGAATTTATATTTCATTTTTGATGATAAAACTGTCAATGAAAAATATATTGAAGTCGTGGGACTATAGGTCTCCCTAATGAAAAAAAGGTTTTGTGGGAAACACTTTCATATACCATTGTACATGAAATCACACTTGACATAGGTATGTGTACATATAACAGTATGCATACTCATGCAATGTGATGTATTTTACAGAAATTTAATTTGACCTCTGTTCTACAGGATATTCTGAGAGAGACGTTTTTGGAAAGACGTCTGCACAAATTAAAATCTGCCATAAATCAGCAACCTCTTAATCTTGATTACTTGCAGTTTACGAGTCACCATGAGCTTGTTATACTGGACTCATTTTCTGAGCAGATAGACATTCCTTCAGAGAATTTACAAGGACTGCGAAACCTTCATCACCTGGTCATGTCTGAGATGGAAGCCACGTGTGTGCCCAGTGTGGAAGTGGAAAGAGTGGCTGGGCCAAGTCCAGGATGCCCCACAATTGTAGTTGAGAGAGAAAAACTTAAACATTTGCTGGATACACATCTGCCTGTTTCTTGTAGTTTCTTGTATATGCATGTTTTAATGTGCACTGCCAACATCTGCAGAGGCATCACCTCATTACATTGATAACATGATGTCTTGGGCATCTTTGAGAAGTGTGGTGAGTCAGGAGCCAGAAGAGAGGTGTCTAATGACTGCTGGAGTGGCACAATATAGAATGTGGCTTTCCCTTCGGATGACACAGAACGCAAAGTTTTTGCAGAATATCCCTCTGCTTCAGGAGGAATTAAAACAAGCTTGCGTCTTCCACTACCACCTTTGAGAAGAAAGAACAGAATTACATATTGGACAGGAGGATACATGTTAGGCTGAGTTCCTGTTACTGGTTGAAGTGCTGCACACCTGTAGCTTTATGTACAAGCCAGCCTCCTTTCTCAGATTCTTGAGATCTTAATTAATAGCAAAAAGTAAAGCAAACAGTGACACAAAGCAAAGAATCTTACACAAGATAAGCCGTTACTATGTTGCAACGCTTAAAGGCAATACCCCATAGAACAAATATCTTAATTATCCTCCTTATCCATTTACACTGTTACTGTCAAAACACTGCAATAGTGAAGCAGTTGCCATATTTATGCTATAAAAATACACACCATTGACTTGATGAGACCACAAATACATATTGACAGAAAGTGGGCACTGGTGTGCATCTCGAGACAAAACAACAGCACATATGTATTTTTATAATGTCAGTGCAAGTTGTTTTAATCAGGGACTAGACTTAAGTCTTGTCTTTAAAACTGGACCCTAATGTTCCACAAGTCAGTAAACTGTACCTCTGTGTGGTCGCTTTCTTCTGGAACAGACACTGTCTGTTTTCCCATCCCTGATGGCGATGGTGTTAACATTTGTGTTTTTGGGCAGAAGGTAAAAATTAAGTAAAATGTTCTTGCTTTGTTTAGAGCCCTGCTTAGGGAAATTGTCTTTGGTCCTTTTTCTGTGTTTGAAGTTTGGCCGGAATATCCTGGAAAAGATCTGTGGATATTTAAAAGTGAACATATCAGTTGATTAGTGAGTGTTGCTAGAAGACACGCACAGTGTACATTTTCTTACAGAGTTGACAATGCAGATGTAACAACAAATCCATATTTACTAATGGATAACTAAATTACGTTTATGAAACTATTTCTCTCACGAATACTTGTTCAACAGTGGGACTTCTCAACCCTCTTCTGTCTATACAAGAAATAGTTAACCCCCCAATTTTTTTTTAATGTACTGAACACAAATGAAGATATTTTAATGAAAGTTTGAAACTAACCCGTTTTGGGTCACCATTGATTTCCATAGTAGTCTTTTGTCCTACTACAGGAGTCAATGGTGACCCAAAATGACTTGGACACAAACTTTAATTTGTGTTCAGCACAACAAAGCGATGTATATAGGCTTGTAAGAACTGGAGAGTGAACTATTCCTTTAAAACTAAACAACCAATATTGACAGAGCTTGTATTTAAGGTGTATTTAAGTGTAAACCTAGTCATCTCCTCCTGCACAGTAGTAATGTTAGCCTACTTGGCCCTGGTTCTGTCTGCCTTGATGGAGTGTTCACTGCATTGAGCAGCAATGACACCATATTCCTCGCTGCTGATTCGATTTCTCCATGTCCCTAAATCATAAATCATTTAAATAGGTTGAAATTTCTTTAGGTATCGTTATTATCCAAATCGGAAAGTTTCATGAAAAATGATAAGATACCACATTCCTTCGCTGCTGAGAAATGTAAAGAGCGCAAGTCAAAAGATATACTTACATGACAATCAACAAACTTTTATCTGTTAACATACACATCTACCTAATTAACAATGCGGCTACTTGTTTATAAAGAATTAAAAGAGAAACTTACTTGTCACTGTGGTGTAGTGTTGCCTTGATCCGCCATTCTTCTAACATGTGTTTCCTCCGTGAATCTCTCCCATCCAAACAGCTAGTGTATGAGATCTTGTGATTGGTTGTCAAGCCAGCCAATAAGAATTTAGCAGTCTCATTTCCAATTGGCTGGAATTAAAAATTGGTTGTGTTGAGCGATCGAGCTGATGGATAACACTGACACAGCGTGCTCGGAGGGGAGAGCAGGCGAGTGTTTGCAAACATTCAGATAAATGTTGTTTGGTTGCAAAATTCATTTTCGTTTGCGCAAATTACTTTTATCCTCGCGAGGCGAGTATTATCTCCACAAAACTTAGTTGATGCGCGTATGATATGCCCTTTTATTTGCACAAAATATGATTTTGCGGGCGCATAATTGTGGCACATTTCTAACGACATACATTTCCTGACAAGATCCTTTAAAATATTACACACATCACCTTTAATTAACATTAACAAACATTATTAATGCTGAAAAAACTATATTGCTTATGTTAGTTCATGTTAGTTAATGCATTAATGTTAACAAACACAAAAAATATAATGTGTTACCAATGTGACAAAAAGAGGGGAACAAATGAAATGAATATTTTCATGTTTATCATATTCAATATTTCATTTTCCATTTAGGGTTGCTGCAATTACACGTTTTGATAGAGTCAAAATTGCTTTTCTGGACTGACAGAAACAAGACAAGACAATGGATTTGAAAAATGTGACGAATTCATTAAAACCTGTCACAAAGCATGTTTGCAAGAGCAAATCGCTTTAGCCCATTTGACTGCATTAAATCTCATTAAAAAGGACACAGCAGTTTCATTCTCCAAATAACAGCGATTATTCGCACAACAACACTCACATTATCACATTATTCAATTGTGCTCTGTTCATGCATTATCTAACATTTTATTTCACACATACAAACATATAAATATACAAATTCCAGTGGAACTGAAAACACACATTTAACTACAATAATCAATAGACTAATGAAGATAGAGAGAGAGAGAGAGAGAGAGAGAGAGAGAGAGAGAGAGAGAGAGAGAGAGAGAGAGAGAGAGAGAGAGAGAGAGAGAGAGAGAGAGAGAGAGAGAGAGAGAGAGAGAGAGAGAGAGAGAGAGAGAGAGAGATAGATAGATAGATAGATAGATAGATAGATAGATAGATAGATAGATAGATAGATAGATAGATAGATAGATAGATAGATAGATAGATAGATAGATAGATATGATGTATAGATGGTTTCACTTTCTGAAATGAGTGACAAAGAATATTGACCTTTTTCACGATATTCAAATTTTTTGAGATGTACCTGTATATCATCAATTGCTTATTATGAGAAAGCATTGAGTAATACATCTTTACAAGTAATTTTTAAACCTTCCAATAATAGTATCCCTTCATGCATGCGTATATCGCATACACAGTTACCTAAATGATCCCTTCACCCTAAAGCATTTTGGTTGCTGCAGCCAACTAGCAATATCCCAACAGGCATGGGAGGTCTCCATGTTCTCCGAGTTCTTAACTCAAGTGACATTTTCGCCCTCCAGGAGGGAATCTCATTTCCTCACATTACAAACGAACAAATCAGCATTTCTACAGCCATGTAATTGTGGCAAGCACCATCCAGAGATTGACCTTCATGGAAATTTTAGCTTGTTGCTTTTCATAAATTTGCCTCAAATGTATTCATGACTTGACTTCCCCAAGCTGGAGAGGGTTATAAGCCCAAGACAGAATGCATACATTACTGTAAAAGGCCACCCTAGCAATTCAATTCCTCTAGTGTCAATATTAATGGGGCGTCCATCCATAATTCTGTTTGCGTTTAGAGGCTCTGAACGTTTTTCCCAAGATCCCTTTGAGCTAAAATGGCTCATCACAGGTCGAATGCTATTGAGATCTCTTTGATGGTATTAAGAAGGGTTTATTACTGTAATAAATGGTTTGGTGGATTTGTAAATGTTTGTAAATGTTATGAATGAAGATTGGGATGTATGTGAGTGTATGGAATGCAATGGTGCCTTGAAACGAACGACCAAAAAACAGCAGGAACTTAAAGGGACAGTTCATCCAAAAATGAAAATTCTGTCACCAATGACTCACACTCTTGTCATTTCAAACCTGCATGACTTTCTTTCTCCTGCAGAACACAAAAGAAGATATTTAGAAGAATGTTGGTAACTGAACAATAGCGGTACCCATTCACTTCTATTGAACACAAAATTAATTAAATGGATAGCGCTGTTGTTCAGTTATATTCTGCCAAAATATCCTTAAAAAAGAAACTCATACAGGTTTGAAATAATAAGAGTGCAAGTATATAATGACCGAATTTTCATTTTTGGGTGAACTACCCCTTTAACTTAGATTGTTTATAGACTCAGTGTCTATAAAACTGAAAGGGTTTATGTATCACTGAATGACAGAATGAAATAACATACTGATGGAGTGGATGATAGTAATGGAAATAACCCTGGTACTCTGGTCCTATTACCTGCTAGATTTCCACCGTCACCGCACTAAATCACTTTTATTCTCTTTCTGCGGTTCTCATCTCACATGTGATTCTCACAGGGTTAAACCAGAACCTCTTTTAAAGAGAGCTCTTAGTAAATGCACTGTCATAATTGTATTAATGCACCCCATTCCATCAATCTCCAATCTCCCGGCCCCTAAGACATCACAGACGGCAACCTGAGGGATGCTGTTTGCTATGTGAGTCACATTTGCCGTGACCCAGCTCGGTGGGCTTGGCAGCGGATCAGGTTTTCACTTATGCACTTTATGGTCTTCTGGTGGCACAGTGCATCTTTGGTTTCAGGGGAAATGAGGTGGTGTCCGGGGGCAACAGGAAGGTGAAGGAACCAGATAAACCGCAGGAAAACAGCTAAGAGTGCAAAAAAAGTGTGTTTGTGTGTCAGTGAGGGAATGATGAATGAAACATTGCAGACCACAGATATTGAAGATGACAACAATCAGTCATACAATGTGATATGTGTCTAAAAGCTCTTGTAGTACGCACATCTCTCTCTCTCTCTCTCTCTCTCTCTCTCTCTCTCTGCATCTGTATCTGTCTGTCTCATCTTGCTTATAAGCTATGTCATCATCTCTTTCTCCCCCTCATCAGTACACATTAATACATTAACAGTAATAAATGAGCAAATCCATTTCGGAGGACTCTGCATATAGATAGCCTACTTAAGAAAGCGAATGGTCATTAGCATAACCTGCAGGGTTTGCTGGGTAATTACGAATCCAGACAAGCTATACCAATGAGAGGGCAGTTTTTAATGTGGTCACTGTCCAATTACATGTCTATACATTCACAGAGCCAAAAGGAAGATGGCTTTGACCCAGTCATCTAGCTGTGCTAAGTTATCAATACATGCTGTGAATATCAATATCTGTTTAGCTGGTTTTGCTGCTGCCGCTTTATGAGACATACTTTATGAGAAATAATGATCACTGGAGACTTTGGAAGATGGATCTGAACACTCATAATTTCATGTCTTGACATTTGTGTCAAATCCCACACAGAAAAAAATATATTTTTGATTATCATTAGTATTGTTTATTATTTGTTTTATTTGTTATTATTTATATATTCATTTTATATAATAAATACAGGTTACTTTACATGCTTATCTTTAAAGGTGCAATGTGTGAGATTAAGGAGGATCTATTGACAGAAATGCAATATAATGTACATAACTATGTCTTCAGAGGTGTATAAAGACCTTACATAATGAAGTGTTATGATTTATTACCTTAGAATAAGCTATTTCTATCTACTCACACTGCGGGTCCCCTTACATGGAATTCACCATGTTGTTTCTACAGTAGCCCTAACGGGACAAACTGCTCTTCAGAGCGCACTTTGTAAATATGTTATCTCCTTCGGCAAAGAAGCGAAAACATGACTACATCTTAATCTGGATTCACACCAAAAGCAAATTAAGCGATTTGCGCGAGTAATTTACAGTACATGCAAAGTCACTGCAAAAACGCGTGTAGACACGAACTCGCGGCAGGCGATGCGAATGACCCGAATCGGCAATCTCGTCTTCCACAAAGGTTGAAAATATTTGTCATATCACTCGAAAATAACACACTTTTCCCGCGAGTAATAAAGAGCGTGGAACGTGATTATTCGCGATTGGTGTGAAACAGCATCAGTCCTGTGAGAGCCAGAGTAGTGCTTCGAAAGAGAGAGGTGGAGTGAGCAGTTTGTTGCAATTCGCAACCTCGCCACTAGATGACGCTAACATTTGTACACTGGACCTTAAAGTGAGTTATGACATCAACCTGATATTTCCTAATTTCATCATTTACTCTCCCTCGTGTCACCTGTATGACTTGATTTCTTCTGCAGAACACCAAAGAATATATTTTGAACAACATTGGTAACCAAACAACATTGGCCCTCATTGACTACATTGGCCCTCATTGACTTAATTTGAATGGACATAAAACCATTGGAACATTTTAAAAATATTTGAATTGTGTTGCACAGAATAAAGAGTCATATATGGGTTTTGAATGATACGAGAATAAGTACATGATGACAGAAGTTTCATTTTTGGGTGAACTATGGTATCCCTTTAAGCCATCATGCTAACCACCAATCATCCAAACAGTGTTGAATGTTAACAGCAGATATTAAATATTATTGTATATTTGAAACAGTTTCAACCACTAGCACCCACAGCTCATACAGTACCTAATGACACCTTTATACCGTGAGCTGATTGTTTAATATAAAATCTTGGACATTTATGTCCTCTTCATCAAAGGCTCTGTCCGGTCAACTCACAGCAGGTCTCGGACGGCCATCTGTTGAGATAATGTCAGAGCTCGGTCACGCTCCATATAATACGCAATTTATTTTTACAGAACCATGCGTGCAATGCAAAACAAATTGAAAGCTTGCAAACAAGCCATTGCTTTACATGAATGTCACTTCACAATTGTGTATTTAAATTTTTATGTTGTACACTGACTTACATTTAGTCATTTGATCTGACAGAAGATCAGATGAACGGTATCTTTCAGCAAAGTTTTAAGAATATATTTTGATATACAGTAATGTATTTTAATGTAAAAAAATCGGTAAAGCTTTAGAATAATGGTCCGTTGTTAACAAGTAACTATGCAGTAATAAATAATGAAGTAATAAGTAGTACTACATTAACACTGAACATAAGACTATTAGCTAATATGGAAGAAATATGAATTAATTAATTTGGGACAATGGTAGATCTTTATTATTATTTGATAATCACTAAATAAAAATATCCTCAATGATAACTACTTGTGAACTATGACTAATTATAAGGAATTACCAATTAATTTCTATATAATCACAACAGAAACATGCCGAAAAAGTGAGTATTCATCTTTTTTAAACATGTTTATAAAATGTGTAATAATTAAGAAGTCATGCTGAATTACTAACAATTAAACAATTGGCTGACAATCAGACATTTTATTTTAGTACTTATTTCCATTTCTATTATTACTATAATTACTACTATAATGCATGTAATGCTGATATGCAACAATAAAAAATTGTGCCCCATAAAAAAGTGCCATCTAAATAAAATGTATATATTTAATATATATTAATATATATAATTATCGGTAATTCCTTATAAATAGTCATAGTTCACATTTTATCTTGTAATTATCGAATACCTAATAAGGATCAGTGTCCTAAATTTGATATTAGTTACTGATTAGTTCATCTTTCTTCCGTATTAGTTAACAGTCTTATGTTCAGTGTTACTACTTATTACTTCATTACTTATTACTGCATAGTTAATTGTTAACAACGGACCATTATTCTAAAGTGTTACCAAAAAATCACTATATTTTTATGATATATTGGCATGGACAGATAAAGATAAAGTCTTTAGGTAAGGACATACTCTTTGACTTTCAGCTTTGATTGTCCCTCTGAATATCAGGAAAGTGTCTGAAGAACCGTTCTGCATTGGAATGCATCTGTGAGACCCCTCGACTAAAAAAATAAGCTGCTTTCAAATCTTCTCTTAGATGTCGGCCTGTCGTCGTGGAAACACAGCTTGATGCTTCCAGTAACACCAGGGATGCATGAATACAGAGAAACGGAGATGAAACATCACTGAATTGATTGTTTTAAATAGACACCCTGTTGACATCAGAGTTGCTTTCTATAACAAGCCTGTTCCATCTGAAATCTCCCATTCAATGCTGGCTTCATTGGGCTATAATCATTGCAGAAAGGTTTAGAGGGGTAAATTCTCATTCAGACCAATCAGTGTGGTCACTGAGGGTGGCTGGGATGTAGGCTTAGAAAAGCAATTTAAATCAAGAGACGAGCTGTCGTTTATCTAGTCTGTTCTTCTTTCCACTGCAACTTTCCTCACAGCTGATGCTGCAGCATGATCTACGTTGACTTTTGAGAGAAGCGCTAAGTGTAAATAGCAATAGATGCTATTGCGAATTTGCGACAGATGCTATTTACACTAAGTTTAAAAAGCAGTAGGTTCTTAGCGATATGCTATTTACACTAACTGTAAATAGCTGTATTTTAATTGGATTAAATAGAAATAGTAGATAGATGCTATTGGTACTTAGTGGCAGATAACACTACTATTTGCATCTCAGTATTGTTGTGCATTAAAACATTATGCAATATAATAAACATTATGCAATAATACCAGAGTGTAAATCATTATATTTTATAAAGATTATTAAAATGATGGCAACTTATTGAGATACTAAAGCCCTACACCTACCCTTAACCTTACCCTAAACTTTATGAATAAAAATTAATGTCTTAAATCAATTTTATTGAAAACAAACGCCTTTATGATCTGAAATGTGATAGAAAAGGGTAAAAGAGCATTTTCAGCAAGAGGTGGATTAGAACCCCAGTCACCAGTGCCAAAGCTACAGACTTTACACCTTACACCAATGGAGTCACTATTCGAAATGGCGCCGTTCTTACACTTTCTCTTTTCCAATCACATAGTGGTGGGCGGAGCTAGTGCAAATAGTCTCCGCCCACAAGGCGGGCTAAAGTGTAAATAGACATTCCGAATATAGAATTATACAGTATAATTTTCTCATTCGTGTGTTCATGGGCTAACTTGACTATGCCTGAGCAACTGTATATAATGTCACGCTCTGAAACGTTGTTGTTTTTATCCACATCCAAATTCTGACATGCTTGCACTGTTATTGTTGACATTTTAAAGCTGTGTTGTATAAAAAAGTCATTGGATTTTTGCAATTTGTTGTTTTCAGTGTTTACTTCACCTGAACAGGTCACGTATTAATGTGATGTATCAATCTTCTGTTGGTTACATCTTATCACATGATATGAATTCGTAGGTCAGAGTTCAGCAAACCTGAACATTGGAACACGCCAAAATGCGATTTTTTTGCATGAGTTTATGTTTTCGGTATGCAGCATTTGCATGTGCATGAATAGAAGTCAATGGAACAAAAAGGGTAGTAACTGTGGCATACTGTAAGAATTGTTTTTGTATTACACATTTTAATTTGTAATACCTAAATTTACATTGAATTGGGGTACAATACACTGTGCAACGGTGTGCACGACCGCTTCATCTGTTTGTCTCTCCCCACTCTGTTACATCCGGCACATGTAGTGTCCATAGGGAACAATGAGATTTTCAGTCAAGATGCACCTAGGATTATGGTCAATGGCGTGAGTCAAATTATCCTTAACATTAGGTAATAAATTAACATTACATCATAGCCTACACCGACAACCGAAAGGTCTACATCCATAATATGAAAAAAGTAAACTTTTGCACTTACTTCAGATTTGATCTCCGAGGCACTCAACAGAGCTCTTCTAGTGTTGTCGGTTTGCTGAAATTTGAATGTGTTTTTTTGGTAAACATATCCTTATCGCTTGGTAAAAATGACCTCAGCACTCTTAAAAATAAAGGTGCTTAAAAGGTTCTTCACAGCGATGCCATAGATGAACCATTTTTGGTTCCGCAAAGAACCATCTCTTTCTTACTTTTTTATAATCTGAAGAACTTTTTGTCGCCACAAAGAACTAGAAAGGTTCTTCAGATGTTAAAGGTTCTTTATGGAACCAAAAGGTACTTCTATGGCATCGAAGAACCTTTTGAAGCACCTTTTTTAAGAGTATATGAGAGCAGAAGTGGCTTAGCTGGCTGAGATTTTGCCGTATGTACGTCAATACACTCAGGTAGTCAATAGGATGCAAAATTGCATTTTAAATGAGGAATTAACTGCTGCTAAAGTATCATTTTTAACTATATATTTGATCATGTTTGGTAATGTTTGTTATCTGTGAAATTCAATTTAACTCATTTTTATAAAGTGTGCAATAATTCTGGAAACCATCCGTTTTCATAATTCTTATAAATAATGTTGCCATCACACTTACCACTACAGTACAACCTTCACAGCCATAACAAACTATGGGATTTTCTTGTTGTTACAGAATATTATTTTGGTGTATTTTTTCCTTTTTTAGTGTATTTTTTATTCCAGTGTATTCGTATTATTTTGGAGTTCCTGCAGGTTAAAGGTCAATACAGCATTAAAATCAATAGATTCAATTTTGCAAAATTCAGTATTGTCAATATTTATTTCTATAAAGTTCTATTAAAATGTGATGGACACTGTGGTGCTTTATGAATACAAACTAGATAGGTACATTTTCTGAAGAAAATGTGAGTGATGCTTTGTGGCAAACCGCGGAACTGGGCACTAGAGTGATAACACATTAAGCCACGAATGAATCTAACCAATCCCCATGTCTCTACGATGTTCTGATGCAGAGATATGCAGAGATATACATATTGCTAAACTGTTGCTAGGCTAATATGTTTGGTTGCTATGGGCGTGGCTTGGCATCTGCACTTGATAATACTCTAACCTATGAGTGAAACAAACCACCCCCCGTGTCTCTATGATGTTCTGATGCAGAGATATAGGCGTTGCTAAATGGTTGCTAGGCTAACCTGTTTGGTTGCTATGGGCGTGGCTTGGCATCTGCAATTGATAAAACTCTAACCTATGACTGAATCGAACCACCCTCCATGTCTCTACGAAGTTCCTATGCAGAGATATAGGTTTTGCTAAATGGTTGCTAGGCTAACCTGTTTGGTTGCTATGGGCGTGGCTTAGCGTCTGCCAATTGATGATGCTCTAAGCTATGAGTGAAAAGAACCAAACTCCGTCTCTCTACGATGTTCCGATGCTGAGATATAGGTATTGCTAAACGGTTGCTAGGCTGACATGTTTTGTTGCTATGGACGTGGCTTCGAAGCTTCATGATGATTCTGGGACACTGATTGGTTGCCTGAGTAAAAGGGAGCCCACCCCCTTGTCTCTATGACACTGTGTTGCAAAAATATCCACCTGAACCTTTTATAATGGGAGTCTAGGGGATCGGTTGCTAGGTTGCTGTAAATGGTTGCTATGGGCGTGGCTTAATAGCTTCAAGATGATCCTGTGACACTGATTGGTTGTGTGAGTCAAATGAGCCCACCCCCTTGTCTCTACGACACTGTGTTGCAAAGATATCCACATGGACTTTTTATAATGGGAGTCTATGGGATCGGTTGCTAGGTTGCTGTAAATGGTTGCTATGGGCGTGGCTTAATAACTTCATAATGATCATGTCACACTGATTGGTAGCCTGAGTAAAATGAGCCCACCCCCTTGTCTCTAAGTGGTTGTACTGCTAAGATATTCAATACGGGACATTTTACGCCTTATATGGGCATGCTTCCTGTGATTGGGAAAATTTGGGAGGCTCTTACACCCCAGGGGTACAACTTACACCCCATTGTGAGTGATGTTCTTACAGAGACTGATAGCCTCTTCAAATCGTGTATTATTTTCATGTTTCTACGATATCCTCACTCGGAGCTACGACCCGTCAAAGTTGGGCGCAATGTTAAATCAATGGGATTTTTCGGGTTTTTATTCGCCCCCCTATCGCACCCCCTCCACCTGATCGCTTCCAAAAGTCATCACACACCATTCCTCAATGGGCCGCTCGATTTGATGTAGTCATTCATGGGTCCAAAGCGAAAAAATAACGTGAATATATAGGTATCTAGGTTTTGAATGGGAGTCTATGGGCGCCATTATAAGTATACGGAAATTTTGGGAGGATCTCACACCCCAGGGGTGCAACTTACACCCCATTGTGAGTGATGTTCTTATAGAGCCTGATAACCCCTTCAAATCGTGTATTATTTTCATGTTTCTACGATATCCTCACTCGGAGCTACGATCCCTCAAAGTTGGGATTTGGGAATGTTAAGTCAATGGGATTTTTCGGGTAGTTTTTCGCCCCCCTATCGCACCCAACCCCCTCCCCCCATCCGATCGCTTATAAAAGTCATAGCACACCATTCCCGAATAGGCCCGTCGATGTGATGTATTCATTCATGGGTCTATGTCAAAAGCTGCGGGAAAAGTAGCGTGCCAAACTTTTGGCGGAACAAGAATAATTATAAGAAGTACAGTATGTATGTTCGAATAACAATAGTTACGCTTTTTCAAAGCATCACTAATTACCATGTCAGTGATATGATACAATCAAATGACACATTTTCACATTAGCTCTACCAGTCCATCCGATTTGCTGACTGTACAATCAGAGTCACTTTCCATGATGTGTTAAATCATTTAAATAAAGAATTAGGAGCAGTCAGAGAAACCTGAGCTGAACCTGCAGCAATAACTAAACCATTAGAGATCTCTACAGGAGCATGTGTATGGGAGAAAGTGTGTATAGTCTTTAACAGTACACTATATGTATCTATTGTAATGCTGTCAGCCCTCAGCGTGTACCAAAACACCATGCCCTGTGTCCCAGCCCATTTGTCTTGGAGCTGCCTGTAGGCACTGGAGCATGCAGCTCTCCATATATGGGGCTCTTCCCTGCAGAAGATATATAACCTGAAGGAGCAGATAGGAAGAAAGAAAGATAGCCCGCAGCGTCCCCTCCTAGTGAGAGATAGCTCTTGTACCTCTTGCTGATGAACCCTATTGAAAAGGTCTGGAGAGAAGGATGTATACTTAATAGGATTGCTTCAGTGGTAGGTGTAATTCCCTATCGGGTCTCTGCAGAGGAGCAGATGAACCACAGGTCTCCTGAATGATGGTCTGATTGATGATCTAACTGCACCCAGACTTCATTTCTCTTCCGATGCTTCCGGGCCAGTCCATTTGAAAGCATAATTCATATGTATGTGAAAATGAGGTGTCTCTGTCCGGGATGCTCTGAGAGAACTAATAGAGAATATGACATATTTTATGGACAAGTAAAACTGAGAAAGGAATGTTCATCTATTACGATGAAGGGTTATGAATGAAAATAGTCCAGCATGATGGGAAGGTACGATGTGAAGCAGGGCCGAAATGCTGATGCAGTTCAGGTTCAAGCAAGGTGAACTATCAAGGAACGTGGCTGAATACACGCGAGAGTTAAGCGGATAAAAATACTATATTCAGATTTATTGAAATTGAGCTGATGCAATAATAAAAATAGGACAGATAGTGTTCTTCAACACCAAAATAAAGAATAATGTGGTATGCTGACACAAACATTTATATAAGAACATAGTAGTATACTTTAAGTACAACAATAATAAACTATAATATCGCTGCTGTCCTTCTGAAACCTCGTATCTCCATATTTCATGATTTATTCCAATAAATCATTATTATTAGTCATCCTTTATGTTTGTCACTGGGTTTTGCAAATATCTACAACCAATAAAAAGTATTAAAAAGTACTGTACATGTCAACTTAGACAACACACTATGCAATCGTTGAAAAAGAACAGTGTTTTTCCATTTCCTGAAAAACTGTGAATTTGGACATCCAAGGTTTCAGAAGGACAGCGGCGATATATAAAAACAATAATTATGATGTTAAAGGGATTTTTCACCCAAAAATAAAAATCCTGTCTTCATTTACTGACCTTTGAGTTGTTCCAAATCTGTATAAATTTCTTTGTTCTGATGAACACAGAGAAAGATATTTGGAAGAATGCTTATAACCAGACACATTTTACCCCCCATAGTAGGAAAAAAGTACAATGGTAGTCAAAAGTGCCCCAGAACTGTTTGCTGTCCTACATTCTTCAAAATATCTTCTTTTGTGTTCAAGATAACGTAAAAGATAAAGTAATTTTTCCTACTATGGTAGTCAATGGGGGGCAAGATCTGTTCGGTTATACGCATTCTTCCAAATATCTTTCTCCGTGATGTTGATCAGAGCAAAGAAACATACAGATTTGGAACAACTCAAAGGTGAGTAAATGATGACAGAATTTTCATTTTTGGGTGAAGTATCCCTGTACGCTCACTTCAAAAAAACTAAAAAGACTAAACTGCGAGTACACTTCAAGTTGTACTTTCTTACACTAAAAATGTGCTTTAAAAATGAAGTATTGAAACTAAAGAAAAAATCTTGAGCTAGTGAACTAGCAGTACATATAAGTTCACTTGTAGTATTTAAAATGGAAATGGAAAACTAGTTGCATACTCACTTAACTTAGCAGTATCTTTTGCCAAGTAATACTTTTAATAATACACTTATAGTATATTACTAGTAGGGCTACATTGACATTAGCATACTTCTTACATAAAGTAAACTTCAAATATACTTGAACTGTACCTAAGTATACTTTATAAAACGAATTATGCTTATTTTTGTGAAGGTTTCTATCAGCATAACCTTATTATGAAGTCAGTGAGTGAGGTCTGTTTTGCATTAGGGATTCTGGGAAGGTACACATTAACACACTTCTGTTGATAAGATGTTTATCCTACAGCCTTATCTTACAGCACTGGGTGCTGTTTATCTTATATGTGGTTGGCCCATAGCCCCTTCAGCTTGATGATACCTTAATGTCAGCTAAAACATGCAAAAACAGAGACTATATTATTCATTTCACTAATTAATAAATTGGAATCTGAATGGGTTATTGTGACTTAATATGTTCATAAAATATACTGAAGTATATGACCGATTGAAGTGCTCAGTTCATCTTGGTGTGATTAGGACTGTTGTGTATGTGATTTGTCTTGATATTTTGTTTCAATCTTGGTGAACAGGTTAGTAGAGATATCTTGTAGTAAGCTGTATAGAAATGTGGGTTTACAGTACGTGTTTTTCTGTGTGTGTTATGCGCGCACACACACACACACACACACACACACACACACACACACACACACACACACACACGATTCATCATCTCTTGTTTCTCGGGGGCTCATGGTAATAGAACTATCTCATCATCCAGACTGCTGTCCAGATGCTAGCCTTCATTAAAACATAGCAGAGCACTTTATCAGTCCCAGCATGCCTCTCTTCATCCCTCCATCCTTCTGCCTTTCTTCTGATGTCTCTCTGCTATCTCGCTGACTCTCGCCTTTTCTATATCTCCTTTTTCTGTAAGCCTGAACTTTTATTAGTAGATAATGTTCATAGAAAAGATTGAGCAGGTTTCTGCCTATCCTTCATGTTAGATCCCTATTGGTTTCATTTTTCGTCTTTATTTAATCTCTTCCTATACTTTTATAAATGTGTTCTGTAGATATCATATTTTCTGTCCTTCCCATGTGTTATGTTCCTTAAACCATATTACTTTATCACCCCTGCACTTCTCACCCCCCTCTCTCTGTCTATAGCTCTCAGCTTCTGCTAAATGAACATTTCTGCTAAAGTAAATTCAGATCATGTGACTTAACAAACTGGCACATTAACATAGAATGTGAGGTCATGGATGTATTAGCTAATTACACTGGCTTTGAACTTGGCTTGTTCACTTTGAAAATACAAAATTTGGGGTCACTTATTAGTATTGACACTTATGTCAGTAAAAACCTGTGCATATTTTAAGCAATAAAAAAATTATGAAATGGTTTTGTGTCCATACAATGGAAGTCGATGGGGGCCAATATTGTTTGGTCACCAACATTCTTCAAAATATCGTATTTTGGGCTCTGCATGATGAAAAGATGATGAAAATGAAGATCATTTTGGGTGAACTATCCCTTTAACAATCATAGTTGTCTCTGCCCATTAAGCTGGGAAACAGTATTAACACCTCTTTAGATTTAAGAGCTCCTGAGCGTTTTAATCAGTTTTTCCAGGACAAAGAAGATGGTGTTTGGAGGTCAGCTTTAACATGGACCTGTGACCTCTAGGTCATCATACCAGAGTCCTGCCACTGACAGCATGAAGGAGAATCCCTTCATCTCAGCACAGCACTATCTACTGCATACTGTATATTCTGCTTCAAATAAGAGAAACACATTTGAACCGCCTGTCTGGGTTAATGTGAAACTGGGGGATGTTGAAAGTGAACATGCTTAATCTGAGAGCTGTTAAACTCAAGTATAAAGATTGTTTTCTCGCTTGCAGACAAGAGATTTTCTCTCTGTGAAAATCTGCTAAATCTGCACATAAAATAGGAGTGCTTTACAGATGGGCCTAATTCATCTACAACTTTGATTGTTTGTCATGTTTATGAATGCGAAATGAATCAGGTTTCATATCAGGCCTCTCTGTCTTTTTCTCTTGACTGCTTGTACGTATAACAACTGTGACAAAAGCCAATTCTCCGTCTTCGTTCTCTATGAAACGTCTTGAATCTCAATAAGATTGAGAGTTGAATTTTCACGATTGGCTGATCTTGAAATTGATCTGCTACTGTAGCGCCGGTCTGCATCTTTTGACACAAACACAACATCCACTTATGCCTTTCTCTCTCTCTCTCAAATGTACCGCACACATACTCATTCACATTCTGTTTTTCTCCAGCAAATCTCCACAATCCCATGAGAATACGATAAAAGTTTCAGGGCATTAACTCTTGCTCTTTCATCTCACATGAAGCTCCCATAGTTTATTGAATATATATCCAGAATGAATCATTATGCAGCTGGAGGTAGTCTGTTTGGTTCAGTCAACCATATGTCCCCTTATACGCAGAGTTTCAGCCTCGCACCTTGTTACGCATCAAATACTCATCTTCAGATGTTGTTACAGACCCAAAGGACACTTGTACCAGTATCGACTTTATGTGCAAAAATGTTTTCTGCCGTCGGAGACATATGCTGAGTATGCTGTTAAGTAACAGTACAGTGCATCTTATGAATGCTCTCCATCACCAGAGAGACAAATTGTTCTTTAAATATCGTGGCAGACAATAGTATTATGTCATCACATGCTTCATAACCATGAAAAAGCGTCTCGAGGTTGATCCATAAATATCGGCTGTCTTGTTTGCTTGAAATGTTTTTGTTTTAGTATTTATGAGCGGGGAGAAATGGAACGCTGAAAAATGTATTTGCTGTCGGGTGAAATTAGGTGCCAGCAGGCTTTTCAATTAGCTACATTTCATGTGTCACTTTGCATTAGGAAGACAGCAGACCGAATGTGTTCCGTGGAGAGAAAGATGAAAAATAAATAAACACTGAGAGGTGGGGACACATGCGTACACATGCATAAGCTCACACCTGCTACACTGAGCTATGATTGGTTGTGTCAGTGGCCTCCAAGGCATGTCACAGCTCCGAAAAGTCACATAGACAGAAAGTGATGATTGCACTGTGTGTGTGTCCGTGCATGCGTGTGTGTGTGTGCGCGCGTGTGTGTGTGTGTGTGTGTGCGTGTGTGCATGTGTGGACTTGGTTTTTATATGTTAGTGGGGACCTAAACCTGAATGCACACCAACTCATGGGGACCCGTGTCACTGTGGGGACCAAAATTGAGGTCCCCACGGGCACAAAAGCTTGTACAGAACGATAATTTTTTAAAATCTAAAGATGCAAAAAGTATTCTACGATGTTTAGGTTTAGGGGTTGGTGTGTGTGTGTGCGTGCGTGCGTGCGTGCGTGCGTGCGTGCGTGCGTGCGTGCGTGCGTGTGTGTGTGTGCGTGTGTGCGTGCGTGTATTTGTGTGTGTGTTTTGGTGGATGTAAAATATCTTTTTGAGTTGTTTATCTCATTCTGTGTTTTTCAAAAATTATTTCTCTAAAGCTGACAACCTTTGACATTAGACCAGACAGAAAGAAGAGATTCACACTGCTTGGTATCATTACAGGTAGTCTTGAGGAAGCTACACAATAAAAATATTCATGATTTTAATAAAAAAATTATGTAAAAATGCTCCAGTAAAAGTCAGTTAACTGTTAACAAAACGTATATACTGTATATACCCCCAAAGCCATGCAAAAATTAACCTAGTTTCTGGTTGCATCCCCTGAATTTGTTGTTTACAGAGTTTAAGACTATAGAGACAAGAAATGCAACACACTGGATTGAAAAAAACACATTTGTGATATTTGTCAGATAGTACAGACATTTAAAATGCCTAAAGCGCCACGATATAAAAACAACATTTTATTTTGAAAAAATAACAAAACTGTGAAACACACACATACTCGAGAGTGATTTAATAACTCATACAGTATAGCTGTGATCAGCTGTTGCCAGTGAGTATTTGAGCAGTGACATCATGTAAAATGATTTATGATGGTTAAGCAGGCTTTTAGGTCAGATTAGAAACATGATGTCATGACTATTAGGTTAATTGGCAATGTTGAAGTAGCACATTTATGAGATGACCCTAAATTGCAGGAAAGCTTTGATGCTCAACTATTGGCAGAAGAAAAACAATTTCACGGAAAAGTAAAGCCAGCCCTGACTGATCAATAAATAGCTCTTGTGGCCATAGCTACAAAATGTTTCTATTGATAAGAAATCCCTGTAGCATTATTGACTGAATGAATGTCAAGTTTGTGCTTTTAGTTACTTAATAACAGGTTTCTCAAAGCCCTGATGGAAAACTCATTTGCAAGTAATATATCAATGTGGCTGTTGTTAAACTGCATTTAACCTACTGAAAAGACAAGTTAAGGCAGATATTTGAGCCAAGTGGATTCTGAATGTAATTAAAAATATATACAAATCTTTAGTAAGTATTTGCAAAAGTTCTGCCATCTTATTCCACTTAAAATTCCTTTTTTTCTCAATGATCCCAAACGGTTTGTTAAAATATATCAAAGCTGACATGCTGTCCGGGTTGGTTTATGATGTTTAGCGCTGGTTTGATTCTGGTTAAGCTGATGGATGTTGTTTTACCAGCAAAGCCTGATGATGGTGCATCATGTTAGCAGCTCTAGGGCAACTCCATGCAAATGTCAACGTTAAGATGAATAAATCTATGGTTTTTACCATCCTGATAGGTCAGATGTCAATATTTGGTGGTTTGAAAACACATGTGAAGTCTTAAAGTTTTAAAGCTATTTTTTGTGTTTTTAAAGCATATTTTCCATAGTCAGGTAAATGAATTGTCACATCCATAACAGGTCATATTCCTCATTAATGTTCACATAAAAATATATATAAATATATTTTATGGTCTATGAAGAGTCATCCCTTCTCCATTTGTTGGGTATATTATTGCTTCTGGTTTGTACACCTTACAGAAATCTTAATTTACTACAAAGTATGTTGTCGTCAAAAACGTGCATCCTTTTTTGTCACACCAATAATGCATGAATTTTTCTCTCTTTTAAAATAGAAAACTTGACTGGTATTTTTCTCATGTCTGGACTATATCAACGGAGGTTTAGGAAAATCGAAACAAATATTTCAATACATTGCTAATAAATACATTCTCTGAGAATTTATGTTTCAAGTTTTGACATCCGAATTGCCCAAATCTTACTAAACTAAGCTAAGGTGGAGATGCCAGTATCCTAAACTCATGGGAAAGCAGTAAACACTATCAAAGCTGTTTAACATTCAAGCCTTGGTTTTTCTAATAGAGAATCCTGCTGATCACAACCACACTATTTTCTCATACTCGAGTAGTCTGCACTGGTTAACATGTGTGCTAGTCTCCTCACTGTTTATCAAGTTGCCTGTGTGGTAGACAACCCATTTCCTGTCAAAAGAAAACAGAACACTTTCCTATCCTCAATATCTTCCCTTCCCCGAGGTCCCCGCCTGCACGTAATTCTGGAGACTCATCTGCCCACGTGGACGGCTCTGTAAAATTGATTCTCCTCGCTGCATCATTGTCTTAAAAGTCACTTTGGGATTAGTGACTGAGAAGCCAGTAGCTCTCCACAGCCACGATTCTAAATTGATTATAAAAGTGCCAGAGTTTGTGACATGGCTCGTCCTGAGGGAAAGGCCGCGAAGATAGTGGGGCATATAGAAGGTTTTACTCTGGGTTGTGAAGGTCTCCTCTCTCTGGAGGGAAGACATAGTTAAGACAATTTAGAGAGCGCTGGACTGTTGCGCTCAGGGCCGCGTCTCACCCCATCGATTGTGCTGTTGACCTACTTAATGTGCCTGCTTACCTGTGTGCAGCTCACAGTGCTGGAGATATGGATGCAGCACAGGGGAATAAGCTGTGATTCGGAATGAAAATGCGGAGGCTGTCTGGAGTTGAAATGTAGGAGGAAAGTCGCTGTAAATTCTCATTCATTTGCACAGATGTGCAGGTTAAAATGTGTGTGGGTACATGGTTGAGTGGAAATTTAACAGCCAGCATAAAAAATGGTTTGTTGGAATTAAGTTGAATAATAATAATTAAAAAAAATTGTATGGGCTGCATTCAAATGCATTGTAAAAAATGATATAATGCCTGGACATTTTCTTTCCAAAATTTGTGAATAAGTCAAATTTTTACTATACACCAAAAAAATTAATAATTTGATTTACATGTGCAAATGTGTAAGATGTCTGTTTGTCTGTGTATTTTTATGAAGACTTTTATTTTGTAGTTGATTTGTAGTCCGTTTCCTGTTTGTGCCCACCTGTTTCTCAATTAGTCTATTTAAATGTGCTGCGTGTAAATTTTAGGGGGGTCTATTGACAGAAATGCAGTATAATATACATAACTATGTGTTCAGAGGTGTATAAAGACCTTACATAATGAAGCGTTTTGTTTTTATTATTTTAGAATGAACTATTTCTATCTACATACAACGAGATGGAATTCATGTTGTTTCTACGGTAGCCCTAAACGGACAAACTGCTCTACAGAGCGCGTTTCGCAAATACGTTATCTCCTTTGGCAAAGAAGGAAAAACGTGACAACATCTTTTGTGTCAGCCACCGTAGTGTTATCATACACTGAAAAAAATGATTATGTGCCTTAGTAGATTTTATGAAAAGAAATGATTAAAATATACTTAATATAATTATGTTCCTGTTTTTAACAAAAAAAATGTGTTAAAATAACGTAAAAATCTTGGAAATATAATCTACTAATTTTGGTTGTTTCGATTTTATTTATTTTGTTTGAGTAATTTTAATTAGTCGTAAAGTAAATCCAACTAAATTTTATTATGTTAAACCCATTTAAATTGGTCAAATTAAGTTTACTTATATATTTTGTGTTGAGACTACATAAATAATTTTTGTAGATATAACTACTTTGGCTGTAGTTCCCAGCATGCTTTGTATCTGACTGCATTCGGAGATTAATTTTCAAGATTAATTGTCATTTTAAGTGTTTTTAGTAAAAAGAAAGACTTGTTCGTGTTTTTTGTTGATTTATCTTTGAGATTTAGGAGAACTTTGGCATTTTTTTTAAGTTTGGGTTTTTTAAGTTGTTACCGTTGTTCAGAAGGGACACGCTATTATAGTCATGAAGTGTGTTATTTCAATTATTGAGCAGTAACTGTGCTAATGCCAGTACAGAGACCACCAGTCTCTTCTTACTTGACCATCTATGTTGTAAAAAAAATAGTATATTTCAATATGAAAGAAAGTGATTTTTTGTTCAGCGTAATTTTTTTTGTTTACTTTAAGTAACATTTACTTGATATTTTAACAAAAACTAAATGTATTTAATAAGTAGAATTTACTTTATTCTGGTTAGTAAGTTGTACTTGAATTATAGCAGCAAATTTTACTTAAAAAATTTAGTGCAAATTGTTACAAGGAATTTATTAATTCAATTCTACAAGTTATTTTTTTACAGTGTAACTGCACTTAAAACGAGGCGTCTGCTTGTTGAAAGACATTGAAACACATTGAAAGAAATCCCATTATTTCATTCTCACGTGCACATTTTTAATGTTCACAAATGCAGGGTGAGACAATATTTGAATATGTCTTTGTGTATTCAAAATTCAAACCTGTCTCAATTTGTTTACTGGTATAGTCCAATTCCATGCAAAAACTTCACAAAGGTTTTCACCTTATGCCAAGTTCACACTACATGATTTTAAACATCGGCCTCTTGCTGTGTTGTTCAGACTACATGACTTGATCTCTGCAAAGACTGGAGTCTTAAAGTCACTGAGGTGTTCACACTACGTGAATGATTCGCAACAGGAGTTCACACACTACATGAGCTGAGAACAACTCTGTCACCCAGCGACTCTATCCGGTCCCCAAACCACGTGTTGTCACGAAAAAACACGCGAGAAGTAGAACGGGCAATGACACGAAACAGGAATTGTTTATTTGAAAGTGGACGTCAAAAAGAAATTGTTCTCCTGCCACAGTTAGATTATTTAGCTCCATGTTCACACTTTTCTTGAAGCCCCTTTGTTGCTGCTGTTTTTTTCTGGTGACCTCAACCCATGCCTTGCTCTCATTGGCTGTAGCTCGTCGCGACACTTGACATTACAGGATGTAGAGTTGGACGACAGCTCCAGATATTTATCATGCTAGATATTTGTCTGGTGTCTGGGAGCCCCTTTGATTTGTTGTTTACTATCACACTAAAGATTGGCAAGCACTGCTCGCCCGCTGATTTGCCCCCGATCACAGCCCGACCTGTCGGCGAGCTTGATGACTTGCAAATCGGGCTTAAAATCATGTAGTGTGAACTTGGCATTACTGATAGCTCAGATGTCAATATTTGGTGGTTTAAATACCCATGTGAGGGCCTCTGAAGTTTGTTAAACATTTAAAATCAATACTTTTTATAGTCAGGATTGTCACGTACATAGCAGTCCTTATTACTCATTTAAATAGCAGGAGAACCTATATAATGGAAAACAGAACACAAAAAATATAAGTAGAATAATTTCACACAATTGCCTACAGCTTCACATTAAAGACAGTTGCTTTTGTCTGTGTTGCATTTGTCAATGTGGCAGTCATCTTGGACTTATAGTGACAGTGAATGTCATATCACTTAAAGCAAACTTCATCTTATTCTGTCAGCAAATGTGTTCAATAAGAGGAGGATTTTGAAGATAAAGTGAACTGACCCACTGTATGTAAAATAAAGATTGCCGAAGCCTTCATCTCATTAGTATAAATGATTTAAAATATGTTTAAGGTACATTTTGTACTTTTTAATGAGGAAAAACTTACTGTGTGGGCCTTTGCAAAATATAATAATAATTTTAATGCAAATTGAGAGTAATGTTGATTTGGCTCTATAACAGATGTGCACGCACACGTTCTGCCACATCAGTTAAAATCTTTATTAATGCACCACGTTGTTATGCTACTTGGTAACAATAAACAACTTATACTTTGTGTATAGTTTGCTAATGAACAAGTATTTTGGTGGTGATTATTTTAATACAACTGTAAATTATATTTTGATATTAATTCATTAATTTATTTGATTAAATAAATGTTTTCATTGGAGTGGCTTATTGCTTTACCTAAATGCCTGTGAGGATAAAAATAATTATCCATTTAGTTTTGTTTGTATCAAACAATCATCACTGTTATTGCTAAGAACATAAAAAAAGAAGAAAAGAAAACAGATAGGGAAAATATTGGTTAATGATTGAAGTCAGTGAAGACAAGATGTTTGAGGTTGAATTAGGTGTTCTAGTGAAGAGGTTCACGCTATAAAAATGGATCTCATACAGTATTGCACGGCTCGCGGCGGCTCGCACCTTAAATGTCAGTGACATCCTATGAGGGGACACTAAACGGGCTGCCACACTCTATCAATGCAACATCTTCAGACATGAAAACCTCAGACCTTCAGATTAGAGTTTCACGTCCTTACCTCTTGCTTTGTGAATGTGAACTATATCATTTCAACCGTGAAGATGTGTTAAACATATCTTACTCATACACTCTGCCTATACTGTATCTCTTGCCTCTCGTCCACACGAACACACTACCTTATTCTCTGTATTTACAAATGGCAACATCCCCAAAATCTCCAAATCAACATTTTTCATGCACTCTGGACACATCACATGTGTACTTATTATAAACCACTGTAGACCTCATGCATCCCTACGGACTACTACAGACCTCCTCAGACATCAGACGCCTGTGACCTGCCCACAAGAGTCTCTATGAAGTCTGAACTATATGAGGTCTCCTAGACATCCCTAAGGACCACTAAAGACCTCTTAAGTCATCAGACATTCACCATATACCAGAAGCCTTTAAGATCACCGCAGAGACCAAAGAAACACACACAGACTCTGGTGTTTCTCTGATGCTGATGTTGACATCCCGCATTTTACACTCTCCATCAACACACCTGACCTTTTCTAGAGGACGCAGGTGTATTGACCGACCGCGATATTCCTCCGGCTCAAATCTTGAGTCAACACACATTTCCAGCCCTATTTCTGCCATATTTACCCAGTAAACACTCACTTAGGGTGGCTTGTTTACCCCCCTCTCGCCGGGCACACACACACCCCTCGGTTTCAATCAGTAACTCACATCATGCTCCAGTTATCCTTTGTTTCTAATGCAGTGTAATGCAGAGCTGTGGAAGTGGAGCTCGGGATCGGTGAAATGGAACGTCCTTGGCGTGTCTGCTTTGAAACGGGCTGCAGACGTATTGATTCTCTGTAGTATGGAGGTGCGGAGAGGTTTTTATGCCTTATACAGACTATCGAGTACATGGAGGGTTTGTAGAGACGGGGGGCTGGGAGATGCTTCTGCAAAGTTTATAGTTTTTGCAGCCAAGGAGAAGGTGACAGGTAATATCGGGGAAGTGTTGTGCTGCTTTTCTACATTCTTCTCTCTCTCGCCGCTCTGTATCTATTATGGCTGACATTCCATTCTGCTGTTTAATCACAGTATTAGCCCCTGCAGCTGCACACATATAACTTCATAAACCATAAACGCACATACTGTCGTCTGGTGTCTGGCGTACACTCCGTCTATTGCTGTCTCTTTCACATGCACGCACCATTAACTCCCTTCTCTCACCTTCTACACACACAGACTTCTACATTATGTGTGGCTTTCCAAACAGTAATTTAAAAGATCCACTGCGATGCAAACTAGCAAACCTGCTTGATGCACAGACAGAGTCTGTCTCTCTGTCTCCGATAGCACTGCTTGACTAGAAAAGCTTACTGTTACACTACAAGAACCTTAGTTCTTGCCGTATCTCATGCTGGGAGCCAAAATTTAAAAGCAACATGCTGCTGGTTTCTTACGGCAGGGGCGCTCCGACTGAAGCCACTAACACTAACATCTGCAGGAAGTTAAACCGACATTGTGAAACAGCTCAATCACAACGGCTTTCATTCGTCTCCTATCACCGGAGTGAGAATTCCGGAGTCCTACATCATTTTGTTGGGAGGTGTGGGAATCAGTCTCTTCACACCATAGGCGATGTCTTTGGCTGTCCTTGGTTGAAGAGAGCACACACACTCACAGACAGACAGATATTGGAAAGGGTGAGGTGGTCCGTCAGGGTTTTTAAGCTTCAGGGACGACCATTTGTATTCCTATCACACTGATGACAGAGAGTGTTTGTGTACACGTGTGTGTGTGTGTGTGTGTGTGTGTGTGTGTGTGTGTGTGTGTGTGCGTGCGTGCGTGCGTGCGTGCGTGCGTGCGTGTGTGTGCGTGCGTGCATGTGTTGTGAGGAGACAGGAGGATTTTGCAGGTGCTTGAAATCAAAGGCTGAAGATTCAGCTCACTACGCTCAGTTTAGTCTCACAGAAAGCAGACGGACTGAGAGCATATGTGTGACTCTTTAGATAACGTAAAGCTTTTATCTGAACTTTAAGGCTTTATCTGTGGAAATATAGGGAACTTTTAGGTTATATTATGAAAGTCTGTGATGGAAGTTTATTAGTATTTTATCCGTCTTTATAGTCATGAGAAATTACAATGATTGATTTTTTCTTCAAATAATGAAAAATGAACTGTGGCACATTGTATGTTTTTGGAATAATTCTTATCTATCAGTCTGAGCTCCAACCTTTAGTAAAGCCTTATTCTGGTAAAGAGACATGTAAACCAACAACAAGTTGCCTTATTTTAAGGGCATGTAAATCTGAAATAGATGATACTTTAATAATAGTCTAAAAAATACTTCATATACTCTACAGGCAATTCCACAACTGCAGCCTGGTCCCTTGTGTTTGGTTTGCATTTACATCTACATGGACTACATCCATGTATTTATACAGAATGTTAAATATAATATATTTATAAAGAATGTCTTGTCATTATAGTTTATACAACTTCATGTAAGTGGTTGCCAGAGTGTTAAAGATGGTGCAGTTTGTTTTTATGGCTCTGTGTGTGTGTGTGTGTGTGTGTGTGTGTGTGTGTGTTCATGTTTTTATATCCCGGTGGGGACCTAAACCTGAATGCACACCAACACATGGGGACTCGTGTTACCGTGGGGACCAAAATTGAGGTCCCCATGGGCAAAAAAGCTTATAAATTGTACAGAACAATATAAAAAAAATCTAAAAATGCAGAAAGTTTTCTATGATCTTTAGGTTTAAGGGTAGGGTTAGGGGTAGGGGATATAATATACAGTTTGTACAGTATAAAAAACATTATGCCTATGGACTGTCCCCACGGAGATAATAAACCAGACGTGTGTGTGTGTGTGTGTGTGTGTGTGCGTGCGTGCGTGTGCGCGTGTGTGCCCGTGTGTGTGTGTGTGTGTGTGTGTGTGTGTGTGTGTGTGTGTGTGTGCGTGCGNTGTGTGTGTGTAGCCTGTAGTGTGTTCGAGGTCAGAGCCAGGCAGAACACCTGTTGTGTGAACCTCAGGAGAACAGATGGTACAGAGGAGAGCAGAAGGTGAGCCAAATGAAGTGAAGAATGGGAAGGTAGAAAGAGATTTGGAGGAAAAGTATAAACAGAAAGGTAAAAGACAATTGTACGTGAACGTCAAAGAGAGGAGGGGGTTGAGAAGACGTCCCTGGTGATAAAGCTCTGAACCATTTTTCAAGCTCATCTTAACGAAATAGTTCACCCAGATATGAAAATTCTCTAATAATTTACTCACCCCCATGCCATCCCAGGTGTATAGGCTATGACTTTTCAGATAATCAGAGCTATACTGTATTAAATAATATCCTGGCTTTTCCTAGCTTTGTAATGCCAATGAATGGCCCTCGTTCCAAACTCAGGATAGAATCTCCAAAAAGTGCATACAACTCTGGTGGGATAAACTTATTTAGCAAACGTTATGTTGCATGTGTAATATAAACTCAGTCCAGGTCAAATATTGAAATATGGCGGCATGTTCAATTTGGTTCCTGCATGTTGCTTGATTACTTGCTATATCATGGCAAAACATGCATATGACAACTATAGCCCTATTCGCACGGGATTAGTATTATCTGGGGACCTCGTGTGATTTAGAAATTACCTCCCCACATCTGTATTTCATATAGAGCATTCGCACGGGATAAGTGAAACCTGTGATTTTACTCAAATTTACGGACTTATTTCCTGGATATGATGGAAAGGCTTTGCGTATAGTTTGCATATATAGTTGTGTATAACAATATGACTGTACCTGTCAGCTAATGAGAACCGCGATTCCGGGATCTCCCTCAGTACGGGAGTTTCATGATAGAAATGACAGTGTTGGCAGGTATAGATATGACCCAGCATCTGAAATAATATCAAAACACTTTAACACAGCCTCCATTATTCGCGAACGGTGGATAAAACCTTGAAAAAGGATATACGAGCCCCCAAATCACAGAGTTGCCGATTCGCATGGGACTTATATTATCACAGGACCTCTGTGTTCAGCGAAATATGGTAGGTAATTTGCGGGGGAATTTTTACTTTACAAATTACAGAAATGGCCGATTCGCGCGGGATTAAGTTCACAGACAACCTCCGCAATTATTACAAATGACTAGAGGTCCCCAGGTAATACTAATCCCGTGCGAATAGGCCTTATGAGATACACAAGAACCAATGAGATTCAACATTATCAGCGTGTCGCCATCTTTGAATTTATCTGGCCAGGGTGAATGTTATTGTCTGTTTAGACTCACTTGTGACATAACAGCCGATAATCTCAAAATATTATTCACAAATGATGAGAGAATTTTCTTATTTGAGTGAAATATTCCTTAGTTAAATGCAGGTTGGTTCCTTAAACAGGTTAGGATGATTAATCAACATGGGATAGTTAACCCCAACAATTCTGACATTATTACTCACTTGTATGTCTTTCGGATTTTATGTCTCAAAACATGATATTTGAAAGCTATATGGTGGATGACATTTTGAACCAGATGGAGATTTTATGATAAACTACACTTATGTGGTTTTTGTTATGTGTAGAACAGTTGGTGACCAGCTAAAGCCATCATTAAAGTGCCCCAAAATCATAAATATAGTGTCATATAGTGTCATGGTTGTAACTTGTCATTTATCCTGAGCTGAACCTAGCTGTTTTAGACTGTTATTTCAGCAGGGACCAAGAGATTGTTGTCAACGTTATGAGTGTGTGCAATAGAGACAGAGAGAAAGGGAGAAAAAGAGAGCAGTGAAGACAAAAATAACAGTGAAAACTTCACTCATATTATTTAGAAGTACCCTGTGTGTGTGTGCAGAGAGAGAGAGAGATCAGACGTCAGATGATGCTCATCCACCTCCTAATTAACTCTGGCTCTGTTGTCTTCATCTCTGAAGATCATGACCTTTACAATAACATGTCATTGTGAGGGCTCAACGGATCTTTGCTGGACAGGTGTGGTGTGAAGATGAGACAATTAGCCACACACACACAGCCATGTCCTGAGCCAAAGACAGCTGAATAATCTGCAGAGCTTCTGTTGGGTCTTTTTTTTAATGGACAACTCGATACGGCCAGCTGATTTATTCTTCTGTATCATTTAGTTCAATTAAATATATTGTGCTGGAACTAGTCCCCACGGGCTCATTCTATCACTGAGCGCTAATTATTTTCAATCACAGTGACCTGACCATGACACTATGTACTCTCTGGACTGCTAAACAGTTTCAGCACTTCACATGTGTGTGTTCCTAAATAATAAAAAAGGAAAAGAGAGATAAGCCGGTGGAGAGGAACTGTGGGAGTTTTTCAGTTGAATCTCCACCACAGTAATACTGTTTGCTTTTCATGGACATCATCAATTTAACATACAAATCCTACATCGTAAAAAAAATCTGTTTTTGAAATGTGACGGAATGAATTACAGAAATAAACAGCAAATTTATTGGGTGTAAAACATGTAGTTTTCCTTTACAAAAAATATGTTTTTTACAGTGTTTTCTTTCTGGCGCCCCAGCTGCCTTCGAGTCCTTGCTGAGTTTCTGAATACTTTATATCCCTCAAGTGTGAGAAATGAAATTATGTTCAAGTGAAACCCTCAACTTTCGCTGTCTAAGATGGATCTACAGATGTTGATGTGAAAACTGCATATTAACTCACCCCCACTCTGATCTAGCAATTGAGCGTGAACCATCTTCTAAGTAAATGAAGGACTATAAAGATATTCGGTCGGTGGCGTGTTTGAGTGAAATTGAGCAAGCAACATCAAATCGCCTCTTATCTACGGATGTCAAATGATAAATAGTTTAGCCTGTGTGGGTAAGTTAATGAGCCCGTTCTTATATCAGCCAGGCCTGGTCATCTTTGCCGCGAATTGCCACCTGGTATGTGGCCCGAATACGCTTCGGCTCTTGGAGTCTCACCCACGATCATCCATCATCCTCAGTGTCTAATCATCCTTCAGACAACGACGCTACATGGAGTCGGCGAGATCCGCTCTCTCGCCTTGACAACCCATGAGGAAATTACTTATTTATCATTCACAGGCCAGTGATTGCAGAGCACAGCCTGTCTCGCGCACACACACTCTTAAATGGAGTTGAAGAGCACTTTTTCTTTTTTTAATCTTTATCTTTTGTAATCCATAACAGTGGAATATAACTGCACTGACGGAAAAAGTTGTCATGGTAATTTTCTCTGGATTATAGAAGGCTACTAAAGAGACTTGAGATGTTTGATCTCAAACTGAGTTTAGTAACATTTCAACACGGCCTAAATGTTGATTTCTTGTTGATGTAAAATGTGTTGTTATTTGATGTATTGTACTACACTGCCATGACATGCCACTTGTTTCCATGGAGACTGCTACTGTTATAGTAAGCTAAGGATACTAAATTTGTATGAAAAAAACTAAGATTTATTTAAAAAATGCAGTAAAAAGCAAATCAAGATTTTTCTTTCAAGAATTCATTTTACTGCGCACTCACATTGACAAAAGGCAAAAATAATCACCTTAATAAATAAGAATCAATACCTAATTAAAAGACAAACAAGGTATTGATATATCACAAAGGTTATTGAAAGTTACCCAGGCGGGACATTAAAACACAAGCAATTGGTCAATATATTATTAATATGATCAAAACAAAGTCCACAGACTCTCGGCAGCTCAGCAATGATGCTTAGACTTGTTATTTCATGTGCTGTCTTCAGAGCAGCAACTGCAATGCTTTAAATGAGAAGTTAGCCTGTGATTTAAACAAATATGTTACCGGATTATCATACTTAAATGGTTGATGCCGCATGACTGATTATATTTAAGTTTAAACTGTTCAGATGCTGACATCCAAAAACATAGCCCCGTAATTGCTTTTTTGAATGACAGCACATTCAAAATGTTAAAACTACTTTCAATTTTTTTATAATTTTTTTAATAATTTGCCAAGAGCAAGCTCCAATGCAGTACTGTCAAAGTCATGATGGATAAAGCCATTATACTGTCTGGTTCACATAACAGCTGATTCCAAGAACTGCCCATTTAGACAGAATGAAAAAAATAGTTCAAATTAAAGCATGGCACTGTACAGAAAACATTGACTAATATTGGAAAAACTATACAGGTTTAAATTTCTGTCCGGCCAAGAGTAAAAAGTACAAACTGTTTTATTTATGAAGTCAATATTGCCTCTCTATCGCCATCTCTGTTTGAAACATAAAATTGCAGGTATACTCTACATTACAATAATTTAATTTAAGTTAAATGATGCCAAACGTACATTTTGATGATACATTTTTGTTAATTTTTACCTAAAAAAAAAAAAAAATGAAATAAACTGTTTGCCAAGATTTCCAGAATCCACAAAAGCAGCCAATAAGATAGGAACTGTTGACATCAGTCAGCACTTGCCATTTTTTGTGTGATATGCATCAGGGATAGTTCACCCAAAAATAAAGGATTCCGTCATCATTTGCTCATCATCATGTCAATTCAAACCTGTATGATTTTTTTTAATCTGCAGAATATAAAAGAAGATATTTTGAAGAACGATGATAACCATACATTGGCCCCTATTGACTTACATTGTATGGACACAAAACCACTGAGACATTTCTCAAAATATCTTCTTTTGTGTTCCACTTGAAAGAAAGAAATAAGGTTTTGAACCACATGAGGGTGAAAAAAAACATAAGTTAATTTTTAGAGTGAACTATCCCTTTAATCAATAGACTGAGGGCTGTTTTATGTAAGGTTATGCATGTATTTACAATATCAGGTCAGACTGCAATTCAGAATTTATACTTGTTAAGACTGTAATAAAGGTCTTTCCAGAAAACTGTAAGAGTGGGAAAGATCAATGTCTACCTTTTACCGCAAAATAAGCCTGTTCCAATAACAGAAGTCTAAATTGTAACACTGCGTTTGTCTCATCTCAGAGAAAGATTTCTCAGGAACAGACTATTCAAAAATATTTAATGAACTGCAATTGATTTCATAAGCAATAACGAAACTTGACTCTCTCGTGCTTTCTTTTGGCTCAGCTACACTGGCAGGGCAAAGACAGCCATCTCTTGGCACTGCCACATGGCTGGCACAATCTTTCAATGCCAGCTACCACAGAACGTGCAGACGAGAGCGCTGCCAAAACAATTACTATAACAGCTCAAACTAATGCTGCAGAGAGAACCTTGAATCACAATGCAAGTAACTGTGTTATTTATCAACACCAGAGATAATAATACTGCCAAGATTACACTCCCAGGACACACATATGCACACAAAATGTCCTAGCGGTTCCTCAATATCCTTATTTTCTATACGCTTCTATTAGAGACATTTATGTGCATGTTTACCTGCATAAAACACAAAACACTTGTAGTTAAGAGGAAAATGGGAAGCATGATACATCACCGCACAGCTTGTCTCTTTGGCATTACAATCAATATATATCTAACCAAGGCCGACTCAGGGAAGTAATCACTCCTCAGTGTAATATAATGGGGTATTTGGAAGGACAGCGCTCAAGATTTTATACTCAGAGCCTTTGAAAGAGGAATAAGAGAGTCATATGTCAGTATTACTTAAACAATAGAATCTAATAAAGAGATTGATGTTGTTCTTGTAGCACAGATGGCAGAGAATAATGCTAGCAACAGCAAAGCCATGGGTTCTATTCCCAGGAAACACACAAAACAATAAATGTAAAAACAAATTCTGTAAATTCTGTCAGCTGGAGTGACAGAAAAATACCGTAAAATAATATTTTTTCCTGTGAAATTACAGGATATAAGCATATATACAGTATATATATCTCACCTCACCTATCCCGTAACCCAGGGCGAGGGTCGTGGGGGCGCCAACAATGTTCTTTCCACCAACTTTTTCCATTTTTTCCTGTCTGCTGTTGCCCTATATATATATATATGTATAATAAATAGTTTTTCTTGTAAATTTGTGATCTTTTTCTGTAATTTTACGTATTTTACCGTATTTCAAAAATACAATAAAAATCTGTAAAAACCAGTAAAATTCTGTTTTTTACATTTTACGTGGAAATTAAGATTAAGTTTTTAATTAAGGGATTACGTTTTTTTTTTACAGCGTATGACTACTGTAGATACACTGCAAGTATTGTGCAAAATCCTTAAATGTAAATTGAAAATAGCATCCCTGTATCAAAATTAGCAAATATTTTGTCATGGGGATTAAAAAAAGGCTATTTTTCAAGATAGCAACATACGTTGCTAATTCATAAATCAGGTGATGGTAAGACATAATGCATTCAGCTTTGACATAGATGTTTCTCCTAATGTCTTCTAGACTGAAACAATTTCTCACATGAAGACAAGAAGCTTGAATAAAATAAATGTATCAGTTTTAAAATATCTGTTCTTTGACTTCCGTCAGGACAAATGTGAATCCCAAAATCCCTGCATGAGCTATAGGATCAGAAATCTGTCCATGTATTAAAATCACAGATGAGGCCATTTTTTTCATATTCGTTCAATTCCAGGAATATAAAAATGCATTTTATAGTCAGCAGCAGTCCACTTTAAATTAAAATTGTGTATTTTCTCACAAAAATATTTTTATGCAATGTTTGATTTGGGCTGTGGGCACAAGAACGATATATAGGCTGTCCATCACAATGTAGCCAATGGAGTGATGTCAGAATGTTGACTGGTGCCAGTGCAATCATGATTGTGTTGACATGGTGAGAACAAGGAGAAAAAGAGAGGGAGATTGTGGGCTTTCATTTGTCAGAGGCTATTGAGAGCGTCAGCTTGTGTGCAGAGGCTAAACCTTGAACCATACAGGAGTGATCCATCTCCGTCAAAGCACAAATACAAACACAAACACACATCCCTGGTGTTACAAAGCTGGAGGGGCTTTCAACCTACAGCATACTTCAATACCAAACATTTTCTAATAATAAATGAACAAACTAAAATACATTTTTAAAAATGAAAACTGACTTTGATTCCAAAAAATAAATTACTAATGCCAACTGCCTAATGCCATTTTGCAGGTGTATTTGTCTCAATGAATAATTTATTCTGTTACCAAAAGTTTTGAAGGGGATTACAGGTTTACAGATTTCTCAACATGGCAACAACCAAGATAGGCGACTCACCCCTTGTTTTTATTTCTATAGCAAATTCCTATAATTTGTTGCACTAGAAATCAAACATTTGTGGTTCACAAGCAACCATACTTATTCCTTATGACCAGTGTTGGGTTAAGTTACTCTGAAAAAGTAATTAATTACTAGTTACTAATTACACATTCGATAATGTAATTAGATTACTGTACAAATTACTCTCTTCAAAAAGTATTTAATTACTTATTACTAATTACTTTCTATATCCTACATCAACCTTGATGAGATAAGTGATTCAAGGATAGACATGAAACGGATCTTTTAATTCATTCAAATAAATAATATAAAACTACATAAAGTATTATTATTAATTACAAATGTGAGAATTATACATTAAAGCACGGATTTTAAAGTTAGACTTTGAATTTTGATGTCAATTCCTCTTCTGCACACACACATATTACACAAAGTATTTAGTTTAATTACATCAGAAGTAACTGTAATTAAATTACAGAAAACTAAGAGTAATCCCTTACTTTACTTTTTCAAGGGAAAAGTAATTAAATTACAGTAACTAATTACTTAGTAACTAGTTACACCCAACACTGCTTATGACCTCATACACTCCATAACAAACTCAGCTGAGATGTACCTTCCTCGTCACAGCACAGATCTGGATGACACACTTACAGCAGCCCAGTTCAATAGGTAACACGGCAGATCAACAGCCTCCTTCATTAGACAGCTGCGGCTCATTCTTCAGGGCTCCGTGGAGCAGACATGAGCGAGCGAGCACCATGAGGAGGTGTTTCGAGAGGAAGATGTCACTGTACGGCTCATGAATAATAGGCCAAGTTGACTGATGACATGCACAAGATGTTTAAAATGGCTCGAGAGAAAGTCTTGTAAAATAGAATGGGAGCAGAGGCAATTTCAGGAAGACACATCACAGAAATGTCAGTGAGGAGGCTGGTGGTTTTTTTCTGGAAAGGCTGGGGCAAAGGTGAAAAGGTGACTGTAGAAGCCACAAAAGAAAATATGAAAAGATATGGAGGCAGAAAGAGGACTGAGATTGGCTTGTGCGTTGTAGATATTGAAATCCCCTAATACCCTTTCGGAAAACTGATCCAGCTCGGCAGGCAGCCCAAATTTGTATTTATTTTTCATCTGACATTTGGGGAAATCATTTAAACGGAAGTATTTCATAAAAGATGCAGAACGCCTGTGAGGTTAACAAGTCTGCCTATCTCTTTGACAATAGGGGAAATATTCTGAAACATTCAAATGGACTTTTAAATATCACTGTGCAATTATAGATGAAGTCAATAATCTTCCCTGGGTTCATTAAGGTGATGAATTTCCTTTATAAACTTATTGGGACGGGCAATTCAATCAAACTTTATTGCAACAGTCCTGTGTGATTGGTTGGGTAGAGGAGTTTTTTATAGGATCATCAACGTGAATGTAACATACTGATGTTACTGTAATTATGGTGTGGAAAATGCATATTTTGATATTAGATAAGCACACAAGGGATAGTTGGTAATGCCATCTGGACTATGGGACAAATATTAACATTGAAATGTAGCATTAAATATGCTATGTATTTCTATAATCATGTATCCCCCAAGAGGATGTCTACACGACGAACCCAGTGAAATCTCGGACCTCCTTTTCTCTATTCATATTCTTGACTGCTCCCCCTGTCATGTATAAGGTGTGGGAAATGTCCTATTGGGCAATTAAACTGTGCTGAAATGGTGGGATTGTAACACCTAGTCCTATTAAGCGAATCTGATATAAAAATGCATTCTCTTTGTGTCCGTGCATGCATGCGTGTCTATGAGAATGTATTACCTTATACACTCCTTTATTATCTTATACAGTCACAGGTGTGATTTTCTTGAGAGAGGCAATAATACATTGCATTTGCACCTACTCTATCTATTATTTACCATATAAAACAATAGGACTCTTTATAAACATGTATATTAAGGTTATCTATGACTTTTTGTTGTCATTTCCCCAGTGGTGCAGAGGTGCCAACATTCTCAGTCATTCATCTTTTGATGGACAGGTGATGGTGAGACCCAGTATTATAGTGATTGTACCTTGGAAATGTAATATTCTCAAAAAAAAAAAAAAAACTCTCAATGTATGTCTTTGTGGGGATTTTTGATTGTATCAATTTCTGCAACAAACATATAATATGAATTATAATTTTATTATTTACAAAATATGTATAGTTTCCAATCAACGCAGCAGTCTGATACATTATACTGCCTTCACGTGCTCTCGGAAATTTGATTTTAATGAAAAACAGATACTTGTAATGTTTTAATCCTACTTAAAGATTGGCAACATTAATGTTTCAATGTTACTAAACACAGACTTTACTTACGCGTTTGTGGTGGGGGGATATCCCACGTCCGAGGTGTCTTGAACGCAGCTTTAATATAGAAATCATATGATATGCGGTAACATGTGCGCGCGCTATGCAGACCCACCTTCGTATTACATTGAAGTATCGCGGGAGTGATTCAATGAGAACCTGTCACGTAGCTCTCTCGTGATACTTTGATGTCATACGCTGGTAATCTGCGCAGCGACCGATGAAGTCGAACACGCTATAGATATGGAACCCCATTTGTCAGAGATTCTTCTAGGGGCGGGGCTTTACTACAGCGCGGTTTTACGCAGCTGCGATCAATCATATTAAATAGGCTAGTCGTGCAAATGCTTATTTTTCACTTACAGTATAAGAAAACGTTTGATTTGGTTTGTGTGTAGAAAATGTCACCTCGTATTACAAGAGTAAGTCAGCAATACTAAAAGTTTTCCTAATGATAGTAAAAAATATACGTTAGAAGTGTGTTTCACTTGTTCTTTGCGCAGGCAAACTCAAGAAATGCGTTGCTCGACGACAAAGCCACTGCTGTGCCTTATTGTCTTAGATCCAGGGTGCCATTAGGAAATGCATCTAATGTTATCGGGCACAGTAAAGCTGCTGATAAATTACCAAAGGTAATAATATGTTTTTATTTCATTGCAAAGGTTTTGGAAAATCACCTTGGTGTTAAAAGAGAACAATTTCCTAAACTGTTGAAAGTTTCCTAAACAGAAAGAGAAGACGGCACGCTTGAAAAAAGAACGCACAAAAGCCAAGGGTAAAGCTCCTTTACCAGAGAAGAATGAAAATATCTCTATGGTGTGTGAAACAGTCAAGGTACGACCATAACAAATTTATCTTTTTTTGTTTTTTTAAAGACGCTTAAAGATTGCCAAGATATGTCTAACAAGTTTCTTGATTTTAAGAATATATTTGTATGCGTTTTCATGCAAGTTGTAGGCCTAAACACGTGATTGCTGCATCAAATTTCAGTTCTATCTCTCTTTCTCTCTATCCCCTTTAAAAATAAAAATGTCACGTTCCCAGCAGCCAGTTACACACACAGCTGAAACGGTTGATGTTTCTCAGGGCGCAAAGAGACAGGGTGCTGATCCTCAAACTTTCTCCAGATTGTTGCTTGACATCCAAGATGTGGATTCTGCTGATGCCGTTGATGCTGGGATGTGCAGTGAATATGTGCTGGACATCTACAGTTATCTACAACAGCTCGAGGCAAGGGTTTGGGAAAGGCGTAATCGGCATAACCATTTCTACGTAATAATACCCATGTCAGTGCATCTCCCATAGGTGTACATTAAACGTTTGGACCTTTTTATGCATTTAGTTTCAGAATGAGATATTTTTTAATGCCGCTATCGGTCTTTGTAAGTCATGTGACATCACTGAGGTGCATTTATGGAAAATTGTACATGGTTGTCATTTTGATGAATTGAATTAATCATAGAAATTTGCAGTCATAATGTAATGCAATTTCTTTTAGGTTACTATGGCCATCAGACCATGTTATCTGGAGGGCCAAGAGATCACCGGTGCGATGAGAGCTGTTGCTATCGACTGGCTCATGCAGGTGCAGGGAGAGTTTAAACTTCGGCAGGAGACCATGTTTATGACCGTCAACCTTATCGACAGTTTTCTTCAGGTCTGTTCTCTTCACAAATCAGCCTTTAAATGCTCCACAAATAAGTCATTTTATGGATAATGCACCACAACGACGTGAGACCAATTTCTTTATGCATTTTTTTAAACATGATTCATTGAATCCTGTCTTTTTAAACTCTCTTTTTATAGAAAACTGCTGTTCCCAAGAAGTACTTTCAATTGGTCTGTGTGACTGCAATGCTGATTGCTTCCAAGTATGAAGAGATCTACCCGCCCACAGTGGGGGACTTTGCATTTGTGACGGATGGCACCTACACCTGTGAAGACATGCGCAGAATGGAGAAAATCATTCTCAAGACGTTAAATTACAGCCTTGGAAAGCCAGTCGCCCCTCACTTTCTGCAGAGGGCATGCAAGGTTGGCCAGGTATGTTCTGCTAGAACAGACTAAACCCTGTTTTTCTGGCTGTATCACTACTGGGAATAATCCCGTATGAAAATTAACCATGTTTTTTTTTTGTGGTACAAGTGTAGTAACCATGTTTTTTTGGTGAATTGATTACTTGGGGCAAAACCATGGTTTTACTACAGTAACCATAGTTTATTATGGTTTTTACTAAAAAAACATGGTTTTCAAAACCATGGTTATTTTGTGATAACCATTGTTTTACTACAGTAACCATGTATTTTTGGTTTTAAAACCATGGTCAATTTTCGTAAGGGATATTTGTACATGTGTACTTCTATTGTACATTTGTGAGTCGTGATAATTGAAATTGGTGTAAATTTTGATTGTTCATGTTGTCTGTGATTGTTGACTGAACAGTGTGGGTATATTGTGCATGCAAGTTGTACTGTATATTAGCATATTGCGTACCCTTTTTAAAAGATCTGGTTTTGATGGGTTGTGGCAAGAAAGGATACAGCTACGGGCGAAAGTGATGCAAAATCTTGCCATGAAATTACTAACCTTGCAATAAAAAAGTAATTAAATGTTGTCAGCGTTACATAAATTATGTGGTATTAAAGTGCACATGCCCAGTGGAGGTAGTGGATGTATCCCTTAGCCACAACCGTTTTGATGTGACGTCTACCTTTCCCATAACGCTCTGTGCCAGCACGAAAACATAAAATGCAAAATTAGCATTAGCATTCAAGTCGTTGTTGTGAAGGCAGGCAAATTTGAAATAGGCAAAAGCATTATTCTGACTAAATGCAAAATGGTAGGAACTTTCTGGGGGGACAGAATGTGAAACGTTCTCTCTTTACCAAGTAGACTAGATGTGAAAACCATCACTATTTTGAGCATACTGGGTTAGGTTCAGATCACACACATTCATTTTTAACTTCATTGCCACTCTGATGCCAGGCTGGTCCGAGGGAGCAGGAGTTTGCCACGTTTCTTATGGAGCTTGCTGTGCTGGATTATGACCTGGTCCACGTTGCTCCATCTCTCATCGCGGCCGCTGCGTTTGCAGCTTCTCTGAGAATCCTTGGCTCTGGGGAATGGGTGAGGCGGTTCACGTTGACATTTTCCAGCCAATTTTTTCTTTTGTCTCTGAATTTATACCCCCGTTGAACCTCTTGCCGTGCGCATATTAATCTGATATTAGTTTGCCTGCATGTGTCAAATTCTGTGCAAAGCATGTGTCGGGGTATTACATTTATGGTTTGGGAAGTATATGAAATATTGAAGGTAATCCTGATGTGTACGTTTAATCTGGATAATTACTGTTTGGCAGAGCTCCATCCTGCAGCATTACACGGGGTACAAGGAGGAAACTTTAGCTCCAGTGATGCAGGGTATTGTACGCATGCTGGAAAAAGTTACTGAAGAATCCAAGGTGAATGTGAAATTCCCGAATTTTTGTTAGGCTGAGAATTGTGGAATGCATGTTCTCTGGCTGAAATGTTTTCTTATCAGTGGCAGGAAATGAAGAGCAGGTATGCGAAAGTGTCTACAAGTGTCTGTGGAGTTGGGGCCAAATGCGTCTCGAGTGAGAATGTGGCAAAGCTTCTATGCTAAGACCTGTTTGAGTTTTAGGGCACTTACATTACATATTACTTAAGGCACTTAAACTGTTTTTATCAATATTAAGTACTTTTAACATTATACATTTTAACCCCATTCTGTTTTATGAAATGGAATGTGTATTCTGTCAAGATAAGTGTGCAATCTAAATTGATGTTTTTAAGTGTCTCCATTTGAAACCAGGATGATGTCAATAAATTGATTTAATCAGAATGGAGTTATATTTTTTATTCCTTGTTTTCTTCTAAAATGTTTAGGATTAAATGACTGATTTCTTATTTCTTGTGACGCATGAATCAAATGAAGCAGTTCAAACAAATCGAGTAAATGTCACGCTCTCGCAGGAACCATAGAGGGTTAAACTGCTTGTTTCACACAGTGCTTTTGCGCTGAAGGACACTCTTATTAAAAAGACATATTGCTTCATAAACCGCCACAGCACTGTGTCCCTGACTGCTGTAACTAATGTGAGGGGTGGGTGTTTTCATGATAAAGAAAAATCTCTGGAGTTTTGCAATCGGTGTTTGCAGCATCAAGGTTTGATGGAAAAGACAATTGGATTTATGAATGCATGTTTCATTCCTCCGAAATGAATGGCAATTGCTCTGCAGATTTCTGAAGGCACTGAGGTTAATAGAAATGTGATTTTGCATGGACGATGTGTCCTGTCATTTGATTGACAGGTTTGCAAACATTTACAGGAGTCTGCGTTGAAATGGGGCTGTCACAATATACCTGTATTGCCAATAAGCATAATGTTAATAGCCACGATTAATAATATTGTGTTAATACTACGTAGATATAATTCAGTTGACAAGTTTGTGGTGTTGCACAACATTTTTGCCTTAAGAGACAATACTTACAAACTGCCTGCCAACCTATTTGAGTCAGTCATTGGCCAAAGAATAGAAAACGCAAAATGACAGATGAATTTAACTGATAGCATTATTTATATAAACAATTTTTCCATTTCACCATATTGAATTCTTTTGGCCACAATAATAGTGTAGTGCAAATCTGACCTACTAAAATAATACACTTAGGTCTTGGACTAGCCAAAGCATGGTCTGTGAAACCGGGCCTTAGTTTGCAATGTTTTATTCACTCCCACACTCTTATAAATGAAGGTGCTAGAAAGCTTTTTATAGTGTAATGAAACGGCACATCCAAGTACTATTTATTTAAATAACAGTACTGGAACCAACGTGCTGCTCTGAAGAACATTACATTTAACATCAATAACGCATGGTCACCTCGACAAGCTTATATTTAAAGTAAAAGGTGATGCAACGAACCATTCATTTGTAAGTGCAGAAATGATGAGATGTTGTTTAGAAAAGTGCGGTCATGTCTAGTCCCAATAGGTGGCAGTGTTCTCAGGTAGAATATCCCACCAACAGATCAGCTGTCCGCACACAGTCAAACACACACACACAAGCGCGGAGCGCAGGAGTGAAGCGCAGAGTTTTACCAAACAGAAAGTGGCAAAGGTCGAGAAACAGACACCGCAATCCAGAGAAACACCACACGGACTCGTTTCATAAGGCTTAAAGAGGCTACGACGGGAAACTGGTACGGATATATTTATATTTTATCAGAGTTTTGAGCAATGCGCTGGCAGCATGGCCAGATGGTTCAAGGAGCACCTGGGTTTCAAAACCACCAAAGCCCCACCACCGGCGCCCCCGAAACCGGACTACCGACACTTCCACGCCACCGTATCCAGTCCGCCCGGATATCACCTCCACCAGCAGCAACAATCGCAGACGGGCACCGGGTTCATGTCCGCTCAGCCCGATATTCTCACCGCGTACAAACTCCAGAAGGAACTGGACTTCGAGGATCCGTACACGGGAGGCGGAAATATTCCCTTCTCCTCTGGACTTAGTTCAACGGGCTCGCCGGACGTCAAGTACGTGTCTCCGAAGCACCGGCTCATAAAGGTGGAAGCGATCGAGAGGAGCGGGTCGAGTTCGGGCAGCGGTAGCGGGGTAACAGCGGTGAAGTCGCCCACCTCTCCACCTGCCGAAACCGAGTCCAGCAGCAACAAACAGGAGAAGGTAAGACAGGTAGGATAGCGCTGAGATCGTGAAATATTTTTGTTAAATAAATTGCAGTAAATCACGATTTATTATTATTTTCACAATTATGTTTTTATTTTTTTATGATGGAATGTTTGAAAAGAGTATACGTTTTACACATTCAAGTCAGAGCAAAGGCGCACGTTAGGTCTGGTCTGCCTAAAAACCGGCAAAACGGGTTATTTAATATGTGCCACAAAGGTTATGAACATTGTAAACTTTTAACATGACATCCTGAAACATGTCTGAATGAAAGTTTGAGCTAGACATCACTGTTGACATCGAGTAACATCTCTGAACTGTTTAGAGACCGCATGTGAGGATTGCCCAAAGCTGCACGTGCCTAGTTTTAGGAGGACGCATGTCAAAGTACATTGTAGTCCATGTGCACAATTAGTGATTTTATATTGTGTTTTTTTTTTAATTATCTTTGATTACCTTTTTGGAGGACGGATAACATGAATCAGACAAATAACTTTCAGTATCCATATTTGAAAGATTCACACAAATAATAAATAGCCTGTTACTTTAGTTACTCATTCTTATCTCTCTCTCTCAAGTGCACATAATCAGACCAAAAACTGTCAGATTTGCGCAGACACTCAGTCTACTTCCATGCATTTTGTGTGTTCGTTTACCTGACTTGCTATGTAGATATCGCAGCAGTTTGACTGTTTACATGGACGGCCGCCAAAACTTTCACAAATGTGTAACTCATTCCAACCAAGTTTCCCCTGCAAGTCTTGCCTACCACACCTTTTCCTGTGAGGTGTGGCCTGAGCTGACTTAACGTACTGTACACTCATGATATGATGCAAAGACCGCATGTTTCTTGTGATGTCATCATACGTTGCCCCTACAGTTTTGTCCCAGCAGGTCTGTATGTTAACTTTAGCGGCCTGGAGGCTTTTACTACGTCTCCTGGTTGTTTGTTTAATGTTTTTGCATTGCAGTTGAGTGTTAGTTTGTCTGGCGTACATGGTGTGTTTTTACTCTACAGGTCACTGAATGACATGCTGATGCTCAATCGCTTTATAGCTGAGCCAATGAACATGCTTGTGAGCTGCCTATCAATGCAAGACAAGAAAGCAACCGACTCATCAATTAGGATAAATACTGCAGCTTGTGGGTCAACTAATTAAAAGGAGATTGTTGTCCACGCAACCGGAGTTCAGATGTACTTTAAATACAGCGGTCATTGAGGTGCTTAGAGGCAGCAGAGGAGTGCTGTTGTTTGTGCTGGTCAGACCTGTTATCAAAGCTGAAATTATACGGTCAGATTACTGAACAAGTGTTTGAGGAGGGGTGACCTGCAGAAAAATATAAGGAGTAAAAGAGTGTAAAAGATGCGAGTAGTGTGTGTGTGTGTGTGTGTGTGTGTGTGTGTGTGTGTGTGTGTCTATGTAAGGAATTGCGTGGGGGTTTGTTGTCTTTTTCTCTGGCTGCGTCTGATTTTGCATACTGGTTTAATGCTGCCTTCACATGCTCTCGGAAATTCAATAAATCCTACTTAAACCTGGAAACAACATCTGGATTTAGTAACATGGTAAGTATTCAGTAACATTAATGTTACTAATGCATTAAAACGTTCTATCTGCTAGAAAGAGCACCGCATAATTATTTCCGGGTTGAAGTGGGAATTATCGTATTTCCGTAAGCACATGAAGGATGGAAATAGAAAGAGATAGGAATCAGGAAAAAGTACCAAAACTAAAATGTGTTTCATAAAAGGTCAGCGTGTGTTCAATGAATGTTCAGTCTTTTTTGATGGACAGTTACGGATATTTTTTTTGTACAATTCACAACGTACAAATTCATACGAATTGGCCACCACGTAAACTAGTTACAAATTCCCGTGATATCATGTTGTACCATGCCAGTACCTTGTGATGTCATTGAGACAATTGTGTGCCACAAATCGCAGGTGCTTTCCCAAGTAACACCGTCAAAAAGAACAGAATTTTTGTGCGCAATGCCCATGTGGGTTTGCGTTTTTAGATGACCGCCCGCCAACCTTTTCTCTTATATTTCTGTAAATGATGTAGATTTACAGAAACATCATTTTGTAGATTTTTTTAGTGGAAAGGTATGCAAGGCCAAAGCTGCCCTTTTATAAACCTCCAATAATTTTTTTGTTAATGAATTTAGCTAGTTGCTTCGAAGTGCCCAGCAGACGATTTTAAATTGCAGCCTTTGGATGTTCTATTTACTGCTTATTGAAATAGATCTGTGCAGTCTTATAATAGCAAATTGATATGCTACACTATACGTAGTGCTTTAGTTATATTTTAAAATTGACAGCATCATAGATGCATTGGCATATGGAAAGAGCATCTCTCTCCACCACACGCACATTCACAATACTATACTCTGCCCATCTAAGTAACTTGATATGCTAACTGAATCTGCTGGCTCTTACAGAATGTTATGTATATCGACCGGTGAGTCAGGAATGCTGGTGTCCTGCTTTCATTGAGAAGGCCAACTAATGTCTTAATTACTTGACAAGTGGATGATAATTATGTAAATGCTCACCTAATGCTCAGAATGCCAATAGCTGTGTCAAGTGTTTTGCTCTATCTTGATTTTGTAACAGCAGCATGCTTCAGTTTGATCAGTACTGCAGGCAGGATGTGAAAATGTGTTTGTAAAGCAGTAAGCCAGGAGAGGCTGTGCATTGTCAGTTTTTTGTGTTCTTTGGGTTTGTTATATACATATATTCATTTGCCGCCACATCTTCAGAGCTGGTTGATTGCTTAATATAAGGGGCAGTCGTGGCCTAATGGTTAGAGAGTTCTCAGGTCAGTGGGTAACGACTGAGGTGCCCTTGAGCAAGGCACCATACCCCTACTTGCTCCCGGCCACTACAGTGATAGCTGCCCACTGCTCCGGGTGTACGTGTGTTCACCACTTGCTGTGCGTGTGTTCACTACTCTCTGGATGGGTTAAATGCAGAGGTCACATTTCGGGTATGGGTCACCATATCTGACAAATAGGTCACTTTAACTTCACTTTAATTTGATTGAATTAATAACAAAAATGGGGGGTGGAGCTAAAGCACGTACGCACCCATTGCCAACAAAACACAGACATATGACTCAGTTTCACTTACCACGTGCAATTCATGTCCGGCATATTTTAGTACTGGGACCGCTCCATCTATCAGTTTCTAATAATCTCCAAATCCAGCGTTATATCCACCGTTTACACAACATCCATCACTGAAATGCCGTGAACAAACAAACACACCTAAACTTCTCTCACTATCGCAAGAGTAACAAGCTGCAGGCCCACAGCGCAGCCAATCTTGACACAGCGCAGCCAATCTTGAATCTTCCTATCGCTCGTCGGTTGACGTGTGGGTGGGCTATTTCTTTCGCCTTGCCGTAGGTGTGCTTTTCCGGGAGAATTGTCCAATAAGGGACTAAGAAAAGTTGTTACGTAACAGTATTTCATGTTCGAAAAAAACTTTCTGAAACCTGTACGAACCTTGGGGGAGTGTATCGAGCACAGAAATACTACATAATACGTCCAACTAGTTTTTTGACAAGTTGACCATGTCAAGCATGAGAAGACAGCACAATTATCATTGTAAAGAAGTCTGAATGCATGAAACACCGTTGCACATCCCCTTTAACATGATATGCTTGAAATATGCTGATTGGCTCCAGACTCCACGTGACCCTGCAGTAAATAAGATGAGCAGCATAGAAAACTGATGAATGGATGCATTTTTGTATAGATTGTTGTATAGAAATCTCTATGATATAGCATGGTTGAACTTATAGGCACACTCCAACACAAGAAAGGTGTTTTTTTTCTTTTTCTGGCCGACGGCATTTTGGAAGATGATCAATTATGGTTTCAATGTAATGCTAATTAACAACACCCTCACGACACGCACACACAAACCACACTGACGTACCGATAAGTTTGTTCATCTTCTCGTGGTAAATTGCTGAAGGACTACTGAAAGTGAATTACTGCAAGGTAAACAGTAGATAATAGAAGCAAACAAAGCATGCGTGCTGTGCTGACAGTGACCTTGCATATGCTTGCATTAGGGTAGAATTTTTGTCATATGCATCTAATATTCTTCTTTGGTGGATACTGCAGGCAATTTATCAATGTATTCATTATAAGTCATTTTTCCTCACTGATAAGATTCATTGATGCACTCAGATGTTGCTGATGCACTAAATTGTGTGCTTGAACACCTAAATAAGCTTTGTAATTGATGTGTTTCACATTTTACATTTATTCCAGTAGCGTACTTTAACTAGGCTTATTCTTGCCAGGCAAGTTAATGGACTTTAATCTGAGGTCGCACAGAAGGTTTGGATGTTTCTAAGAAGTACACAGTCTGGATTACTGGGGTTCAAATAACACAGTGATCAAATAGAATGTTGATCTGGTTCAGGGCTCATGGTGCCATATAGATCGGTTTCTCCCCTCAAAAGCATTAACTTGCTTCTTTCCTAATAGATCAGGATTCTTTTTAGGCACCCTTGTGCATAGGTTCATTCACTACTAGGGATGTCCCGAGCCGATCGCAAAGATGGGGATCGGGGGCCGATCAAGGCATTTTTAACCTGATCAGGACTGGCTATCCACCTTATTTTTGGCGTAAATGTGGGCGCCGCCATCTTTGAGCTGTTTGTAGTCTTTGAGCCACTAAAGCTAATGACAGTCGTATTGCGAGTGAGACAAGTGTGCTGTTTTGACTGGCATGTTAATATTTATTATGGAACCCAAAGGTACAAGCGGAATGTATGCAGTTAGATAATGTATGCCATAATAGCTGGTACAAACGCAAAAAATGTCTACAAAACATTTGCTTTGACCATAATACACGCACCAGAGCTGAATCTGGATGTCGCGCACCCTATGATCTGCATCCATTATTCATTAGCCTACTGGATTCCCTTTCTCCTGGACAATTGAAAAAAACTTTTTTGAATGAATGTAGCTGTTAGCATTTGTATATGTATTTATCAGTTAAAAACTTAATAGGCTAAAGCAAACCTACCTGTCAGAGGATCGCAGCTGCATGACTAACAGTTACAGGACTTGCCCTGTCATTACATTACATTTTCATTAAAGACGCTTTTATCCAAAGAACATTTAACATTTTGTCAACACGCTATACAGTAGGCTACTGCTGCAAGCCTTTACCAGGCCATGTTACTAGGAGGGTTAAAGCTGAAGCAAGCAAGGGAGAGAATGAATAACATGAATCATTGTCTTTATTTAAAAGACATAAAAACAGACAGTTATTGGTTAGTATGTTTTGAGTTGTTTTTAAAAAGTTGTGATGGATGCTGCAGCTCGGTGGAGACCTGCCGTCTCCATTCTTACGTTATTAGTTTGACTGCCACTTTGACTGGTATTCACATCTGCTTTTAAAAACACGAATTCGTGGTCCGTCATGTACAAATTTAGACGGACTTTCCAACTGTGCGTGTAGCTTTACTGGTACGTCTGTGCTTGTATGCTTGCGCATCGAAGATCCGTCAACCCCGAGAGAAAATACGAAGTAATTGAATAAATCCTCACAAGATATATCAGGCCACTTCATCCTCCCACTCTGTAATACATCGTGGATGTGAAAAATATTCATCAGAGATGTTTTAAAAGCGATTTGAGCGTGCTCCCGCAGTGACACACTTCCTTTGTTTTCCACCGGCCGGCTAATAATATGGAAGTCTTGACACAAAACGGAAGTACGTCGCGTCGTTTACTTCCACGTTCAAAAATAAGGTGGATATTTTGCCCGATCATTTATGATCACCTCTGACCTCTGTCATCACGCAAATTTCGTAAACGAGAGCAATAGCTGTGACATCTGTGTCTGCAGTGTGGTAATGTGCAGCGGAACAGCCGCTTGTAATGTCTGCAGTGCGAGCATTCCTTAAGGCGTTAGCAACGGAGATTCGTTCAGTAATAACAATTTAATACCAAACCCTCAAAAAAGTGGACGGATTACAGCGAGTTCACTCAGCTCTGTGACGCTGTGATAGAGAACACAGGTTAGTTTCTGATTTCTTCCTTCATACAGCGCTCTACCGGAGCTTTACAACAAACTTAATGACACAGATGAGACGCATATTAGCGGCTGTCCGCTAACACGACAGAGAGGCTGATTTTCCCTTTATTTCAAAGTGAAAGTTCAAAGATATACTGTATATGTGAGTATGTACAATTGTATTGTAATAATAAATGTCTGCTTTCAATTATGATAAAAAAATAATATTAACCACAGCCTACATAAAAGTGTCCTTAAATTAATAAAGTGAAACACAAATGATGTTGAAATGAACGCATCCTGTTGCATTTCCCACAGACGCAACAGAATGTTTACAGCCATTTCCCTCCGTCCTCGATTTCACACTCAACCATTTGTAATGAGCTATTTACCCTAAACAGAAACGAGGAGAGAATAATTAAACAAAGTGGCTCTTACTTGTAAAACAAGGGCCCCGCATGGCAACAGGAGCCTGTCTGTGCTTCCAGAGACTCCACAAACAGGGCCTCATGAAGAGGCAGGACCAGCGGGGGACACGAACACTGCCTGGGGACTAACCATCTGTTGCCTGGCATGTGCTGGGTGTGTCAAAAGCCACACTTGTCATGAAAGTCAAGCTAAACCGCAGCTCCATGCTACATGTGCCCTTGGGTATACAGTGAGAAAAACAGCCTTAATTACTGGTCTAAGATCAGGCGTTCGTTTAACCTTGGACTGAGTAAACTTTGTATGAGATCACAAGCTTTTTTCATGCCACTAAAGTTCTGGTTACATTTTAGTAGGGTTGCAAGATAATGGGTAAAATGATTATCACAATTATTTTGCTCAGAATTTTAATTACAATTAATAATGGTGATTATTCTGTATTTCACCTCAGCATATTTATTACTATTTAGAAAAAAACAGCTCTCATGCACGAGATGTGGCAAAAGACACGCACAGAATGGCCAAACACGTCTGTCTAGCGCGTGTTTACATAGAAAAACCATGGTAAAGTAGCGCTGCGGAATAGAAAAACGCATTCTCTGTGCAGGGCCGGTCACTGTAGCGCACAACGCGGACATACTTTGTGCAGTAATAGCGAACATTCTGTACAGTGCTAAAACCAGGTCGCACCACAACAAAATGTGGACCCTCACAAATGCTCCCAAATATATTTTGAGTTTGCACAGGTTAAATTTCGGGAGCATATGCGACTAAAATGGTCGCAATTCCGAGCCCTGCTGGCGCTGTTGCACTTCTGTGACACCATGATTATTTGTTTTTTCAAAAGTAAAATATGAACACATTACGACGATTATGCACTAATTGTGGAAGGAAGAAATCTTTATCACGATTAAAAAGGCAAATACATTTTAGGGTTGAACAAAAGTAACAAGGCAATGTTTTTATTGTTTCCACAAAGATTGAGACAAAACCGCTAAATAAATTGAGACAGAATTTAGGACAGTGAAGCTTGATTTACAAAATGAGTAAAACATTATTTTTACAATAAGACCTTGACTTTTATACATTAAATAAACCACAGGAACACCAAAACAAAGAAACGAAAAGCTTGGGATAGGTTGAGGTCTCTAAAAGACAAGATCTTATGACTGACATACTTCAGTAAAAAATATAACACTATGATGGAGGATGACATGGCACAACTATTCAGTTGTGTTAGTGCTATATAAAGAATAAACTGAGAGACGCAGAAAAGCCCAGCATGCTCTAAAAAGTTGTAAGTGTAACACTGCCAGCATGGTTCAAACCCACTGCAAGAAGTCGCCACACTACAGCCTTTGAAGAACAACGCCTGTAACATACACAGCCTTCAAGAACACATTTCAAGACAATTACTGTCAGACTTAAAATCGCCTGCTGTGTGCAATGTTCCCATTGTTAGGCATAATCCGTAGGTGTCCGACGGTTTTGTGCAATAAAAGGTTTTACTGTAGTTATTTTTAGCCCGTTAACTGTATCATATAAATTGCTCTTTTGAAGTGCTGGGCTTATTGTCAGAACCTTTTTAAGACTACTCATTCAAATAACACTCTTTACATTTTAACATGAACAAAATGTTTGAGTTGACGTCAAGTAATTTCTGTCCCCCATGTAACACCAACTGCAATAGAAATCTGTTTGAAAAAACACCAATGGCATGCAGTTGGGGCGGAACTAACTGTTTGGTAGTGAAAGATGGAAGTTTTTGACACCTGTTCGACACACATAAATTACACAATTTGCCTTTAACGCAACATACACCTGTAGGACACCTGAGGGCGAGCGAGCTTCCAGCGCATTTTGCAATGTACTGCTGCCTTCAGGCTATGTAGCATCTGTGTGAGCTGAAGTTACTGTGTAGGTAAAAAAAAACTTCTGACTTCTGTCACTCAAACCAGCCTGCTGTTCAATTCTGCTTATAGATATATGAGATGTTTTATTAAACTGAACTGTATTGGCTCATTACAAGACATGTGATCTCCATTAAGAGAAACTTACTTTAGAAAACAATTAACATTTAGAGAATGCATGGTAATAAAAACCAAATGTGCACCCAAATGGAAGTCACAATGTATAAAAGCACCTAAAAAAAAGAACCCAGATGCTTTTCCCTGCCACAAATATTTTGGCCAACACTGGTCCATTTCTACTGGATTAAAATGTTGCCGAGGAAGCATTATGGAATAATATTCTTTTCGAGTCGTAAATTTTACTTGAATCCACAAACTATAATTCTCACACAGTTCGAATGACTTTACTCCCCGGATTTGTTGCTTTGAGCAGATCTTTACTTCCAGAAATATTCAGGCTTGACATTTTTCCTGATAACACTATCCCAGCTGTCAAAGTGCCACAGCTGGAGGGTGGAAACGGTGGAAAGTGGTGAAAGAAAGCGAGAGGGAGGAAAGGGAGGGAGAAAAGGCCTTGACGTTGGTGATTTACGTCTTGAACCGCGAGGGATTTCAACGTGAGATAACCTAATAGGACTGGAGGCTTAGAGGCACGATTGCATTAAGGGACATTTCAAAAGGGCCTTTCTGCTGTTGTTGTGCATTTGCAGGTGATGCTTTGTAAAGGCGTGAGCAAATCTAATGAGAAGGGCCCGCTGAGGAGCCGATCTACCTCAGCACAAAGCTACCCAGAGCTCCATTCACCACAGCACAGCAAAGCCTCTGATAGAGGAGAGTAAATATAAAGTGAGGAGACCGCACTGTACAGAACTGGACCAGACATACATAACAGTTTAAAGAGAACTATAAACAAAACACCACATTCTTGATTTGACAAATGTGAGGTTAGAGGAACCAGAGAGAAACAGTCAGCCGCACACATCAAGTGTTTGTGTTACGCAGCTTGGGAGAATAAAGCAAAGATATTCATGTTGACGACAAACACACATAACCTATAAACAAAATCAATCCACAAATCCACAAAGCATTTTCATTATGAAGTACAAGCAAAATGCAACACAATAAGGCATTCTGGGATAATGCAGAACACATGGACAAAACACAATTGTTGTTCTCATCATACGAATGTACTTTATCTGACTGAAACAACAAAGCCTTTAAAAAAGGGCATATTTGATGATTTGAATGTTCATTTTTATAGCCGATTGTAGGGCTGAACGATTAATTGCGTTTGCGATTAAATCGCGGTGTGGTGAAATGCGATTTTCTAATCGCAAAGACTGAGATTAATTATGGGGATGCACACTGTGATGCGACCCTGCTCGTAGCTGACCGGTAACATCTCAAAAGCATTAAAAATGCATGGAAAATGCGCGGCATCTTCTCCTTTTCCCCAAAGTGCTCGGGACGGAAGCTTGCTCTCTCGTGGTGACTGCCTGTGAGTGAAGAGAGCATAGCGACTGCTTCGGTCTCTATTTCAGCGCGCGTCTGTATTTAAAGTAATGAATTTGTACATTGACCTGTTGTACAATGGCCTCAAGCTCGACAGGACGTGGCACTGTGGAAACTTTAGTGCAAAGAGCAACAGTTATGTGGGACTATGTTGGCTGTTTTGTGTGGATGATGCTGCGCAGTGTCAGGTATTGTGTGTGCTAACATTAATGCTGCCTCAAGGGGCAAGACTACTAACGTCATGCAGCACTTACACGTTAATAAAAGACAATATATAAGGTAATACGTATATTAATCGTTTATATTTTTACTTATTTATTTAAAGAGCGTCTAGTAAGTTAACAGACAGTGTTTAAGTGCAATCAACATGTTTATCATATATTTATTACAGTGACTCTGCATTATCAAATTACTGAGTGTGGTAAAGCCACAGTTTTGTTTTATATTTATGTAATCTGCACTTTAGTTTCTGACTGTGATTAATGACTTTCATGTTACACCAAGCTAAATATAAATAATTACATAGCTAGAAATTTAACAAATCATTCAATATATTAGTCGAATAAAAATATGTCAATCAATTCATGCATCAACTAATATCATCTTAAGCCTGGCCTATAGTTTATGGTAAATCTGTCTAATATTGCATTGGTTACCATGATTTATTGATTTTCTTTATTAGATAATTACAGAAGATAAGATGCTTTAAAAAAAAAAGCATATTAAATCGCAATATTGAAAAGAAAAATCGCAATTAGATTATTTTTCAAAATCGTTCAGCCCTAGCCGATTGTCCTAATGCATCGATGCGAGTCCGTTTGTGCCAGAGATGGCACAAATACAGTTTAATGATTGTACCCCAAAACACCTGCGGATTACTGACGCAAACCAGAGTTCAGAAAACTGCTTTCAGACCAACCAAACAAATCAAAAGGAGACATCAAGTTATAACTCCAGCATGGTTGAATACATCATTTGAATAATGGATGAATAATGAATTTCATATTTAAACAATGCATATGACAATGCCACCCCAGTTTTAGAATGACCCAAATGTACATGCCGAGTGCTGTATCTTATCTATAAAAGTCTTCTTTCCCAATAATGTTCTATTCCTCGAAACCACTTCACTTCTCTTCACATTTACATTTATGCATTTGGCAGACCCTTCATCTTTCCATTGCTAGAGCCATCATGCAACACGAACACATCACAAATCACGTGTCTTTTCCCAAAACAACTTTCATTCGGTCTAATTTATTATCAATCAAATTTAAGCCTCCATAAAACAGCTTACATAAAAAATTCTGAACCCATGTGCATTGAATTTCATACAGCTGGCAAGCCAAAGTGATTTTTATGTTGCTTCGAGATTGTTGTTAACAGAGCCATTGATCATGTGTCATGAATCATCCGTCACAGCCTTGAGCGCGAAACATTCCCAGCGACCCATGTGCAGAACAGATTAGAGCGAGAACTTCACCTCACCAGGGTTACATAAGACAGAGAAACCAAAAGTGACCCTTGACTTCACATCTGCACGAGAGCGAACGCCCACAGCTAATCTGCTTCACAATACATTCTACTGTATGAATTTGAGCAGTCATAATGCAAAAACATTTCAGTGCCGATTGACACAACAGACCAGAATCAAAAATCAAGTTTTCGCCTTTATTCTCATTTAGTGCACAGTAGTAAAACATGTACTTGTGTGTAATTCTGCAACTTTTGTCACATAAGCCGTCACTCTATATGACATCATACCATCTCCAAGAAGTCCTTCTCCACAGAGAACCGGAGTGGACTGTGAAGATGATAATGCTATTTATACAGCGCAGATATTCAAGATTAAAAACAATGATACGCTTGACGAAATCCAATTTCCTGTCACCAATCTCTTTCTCTATAACAGATTTATAAGTTTAAATTTGAATTTGAGAAGGAAATAGAGGTGGATGCAGGGGAGAAGAAATTGAATTTTGATGCTAAAATATAATGCAGCGTATTTTTATATATCTATATAAGTAAAGAATATACCGTGCATGCGTGTACATATTTATATTGGTATCATAGAAGAAATGCTTTGGTCTGTGGCACTGTGATATTATTTTCTTTGCAAACCACTTCTGCTGCCTACTGTAATGATGATATTATAACATGATATTTAAAATACTGTAATGTAGACCAAAAGCATAATGTTAAGCATTTTAATTTCTTTAATTTAAAGATTTAATTTATGTCGTTTTAAAAAACTGTACTCAGACAGGACCATTTTCAATACAGTATTAATACTGTTATAATACACAATTTTCATACATTACAGGAATATGAGTATTTAGGAGGAATTAGGATGTTATATATTTATATGTTATAAAATAACATCCGGACTTTTACTGTGAGTCTCGGCCACTTACTCCGCTCTATTCAAACTCAATAAGCAACATGATTTTTCTGGATATGATACAGGAAAGCAAGCACGGGCCACACAAAGTGAGTGAGGTCAGCCTGCGGATCTCTTGATTACAGGCGGAAACGCTGCGACCTCAGTTGGCCCCTTGAGAAAAATGAGAGAAGGGAGGCTGGTACGTGTCCGACCTTAGCGTACCACGAACTAGAAGAGAAGGGTGGAGACCCACATCCACCCAAATGGAGCTACGGCACGGGGCTTTCCAGCGTTCACTGCACTACCAGCACAGGCGTCCACCCTAAACTCGCTGTGATGTAACCATCCTCCCAGTGTCTACGGCCCATGATCCAACCTGGTAATTCCAGCGAATTTTACATTTAGTTGTGGGACAAAAGCATAGTAAAGCACTTCATCTGCATTACTGAGGAACAGATGCAACAAAAGACTTAGATTCAGTTTTAGCTTTATCACCTGTGTGGTAAGATGCTAGAGGTGTGTAAACCACTCCCTGTCTATTTCAAGGAGCAAGATCAGACTTGCCCAGACGAAAGGGATTGTCAGGGAGCAGTAAACACTTCCTGTCAGGAAGAGAGCACTTCCTTAATCCTGAAGCAAAAGCATTGACTCTTTTCTCCAGCAGTATGGAGTTTGGCCAGAGATTGAGACACTGCTCTGTCTTTCACCCATTCGCCAGGTATATTGTATTGGTGGAAATTACAACCAAAATATATTCAATCTGTAAAAATTTCACAAATAATAATAAAAATACTGTGCTGGGTTTCTTTTCAAATACATATGGAGGATTCGGGACCTTTTTAATTGAAACTACAGTGTAATTGGTGTAGTCTCTGCAGTTTAATTTTATGGCCACACCGTAAAAATAAGTCATTTCCATGGGAAAAATGCTACAGTAAAAACCTCCAGGTAAACTGAACTATCCCGGCACATACAGTGAAAATAAATATAATGCATAAACATATAATTTTACTGTATGTTAAACTACATTTACAATTGACAGCCTTTTAATTGTAATTAAGGTATAATAAAGCAATAAGCCCCGCGAAGCAGTGGGTTACAGTGCATTTTATAACAGCTAAGGTCGTTGTGGCACGACGCAAAGCGGAGTGCCTAAAACCCCGTAGCTGTTATAAAATGCACTGTAACCCACTGCTTCGCGGGGCTTATTGCTTTTATAAAACGGTTATTCAATATGCTTAGCAAGGTTTCATAAAATAAAGTAAATAAAATGATATTTAGGCTATGTGGTGCGGTCAGCCGTTATATATTGGGGTATTTTATAACGGCTTAGAACTCGGCTCAGCCAATCAGAATCAAGGACCAGAACTGACCGTTTTATAAACCATTATAAAGCATGTAGTTCATTATAAAAAAATGTTTTAAAAGTGTGAGAAACATACTGTATATTTGACTACACTGTTTCTTTCTTGTTGATATCAGTTGTGTAAATTAAGAAGTTCTGTTAATTTAGTCGTATAACAATACTCTTAATGTTTATTGCATTAGTGTCATGTTTGTTGCCCTGTGTTGGTCATTGTGTGTTAATGATACACTTATGAACTGTAAAATATCCAGATACCAAAATGCATCGAACACTAAACAACAGAAACCATGTTTGTACTATAAATTAAACAGGATTTTTTCAGTGCAGTTGAAAGAGCAACTAACAAGCCTGTAATGTTTGTTTTGCCTTATGTCAAATAAAATCAGGATCGACTAAAACTGCAACATTACGCTATTAAACTGCATTTCCACGAGCTAAAAGCATCAGAAGAGTATTTTTATTTCTCCCACAAGACCCTGCAGTCATCTCACCTTGACTGTAATGTTCCCACTGGAGAGACATTCTAACTGCAAGGAAAAAAGTTAACTATCGCAGGGCAAGTAGAAAAGAACAGACTAATTATATGGACTAAAAAAACAGTTATGTAGTCTCCGGCGATGCTAGTGCTTTTTTCTAAGGGTACGGCTAAAAATACCTATTCTTTTTCTCTCTGTTTGTGCCCTCCATGGTAGAGCACCTCAGGGCTTAATTTGTTTTTTTAGACCAGTGTGTTAAAATGAACATTTTTTTGTCCACTGGTGCAGACTAGCGAGTGCCCTTTCATGCCAATCTAAGATTAGCCCTTACACACAAAAACAAACCTATTCCCATTGTGGTCTCAGACAACTGGTCACAGATCAGTTTGCCTTAGCTGACCTGCTGGACTCACATTAGTACAAACTGAGTCATTGTATTGTAAACACAAGCCCTAGAGGAGCATTACTTCAGCCTTGATGCTAAAGCGAATTTAGGACAGCACTGCCGTTATTAATTCACATCCTATCAATTGTTCTATGCTCATTGACAGACACAGATTTACCAGTATGGTTTTCTTCCTACCACATTGCCAGAAAATAACTGTGATTGGACAGTTAGGTGACAATATCTTCAGAGCGCAGCGATGATGAATGACGTATGAGTGCATTTCCCTAAAGGCCGCAACAAGCAAAAATACTGCCACCAAAAAGCGTCCCCAGACAATGATCTCCAACACACTTCTATGCCTTTGCTTTTTCCAACAAGATTTATTAAAGTGATAGTTCACCCAAAAATGGAAATTCTGTCATCCTGTACAAAACCTCATTGTTCCAAACCCATATGATTTTTTTCTTCTGTGGAAAACAAAAGGTGAATTTTTTTTTCAATAGAAAATTTACCGTATTTAACGGTTATAATAGGAGTTGTATTGTTTAATGGAAACTATAATGGTGTCTACTGGTATGTGATGGATTCTATTGATGGGTTTAATCCTATTGGAAAAATGCCCAAAACACACTACAAAAATACATTTTCTAATGGTTTTATTGGAAAAAGCGTCTTCCGAGAAGAGTTTGGTTCCTAAATGGATTTTTTTTTAAATCATGTTTTTTATTATGTTATCATGTTCAGCTGCAGTTTGATTGATATTAATTGGAATGCACAATAAAAAAAAACATGATTTTTGAAAGAAATATTAAAACGGTGTTATCTCATTTTGGAACCAAACTCACATTTTGGAACAATCATCTGAGAGTCAGTCAGGAAGTAAGGTAATAATACCTGCCTATTATTAGAAAATTAAAGTGTTTTTACACCATGTACTGTATGTACGTAAACTTGTTATTGGACACTACATAAACCAAACTAGGACCTTAAAAATGACAAATGATTTACTCTTTAATGGAAACCAATAGAATTTCTATGATGGTTTCTATAGTTTTGTAATCAGCAGGGATATGCCAACGCATACAATACATTACAATATTCTTTTTTTACATGTCAGTCTTTCGAAGTTTTGTTTTTGAATAAACTATTCCTTTCAATCCTTGCTTTCCACAACAAATAATTCCTTGCCTACCAGAGTGGCGTCTAAAATTCTGGGTTACATGTTTCCCACGCATATTCAAAATTCCCAATCACAAAACAAATAGCATGTTTTTTCAACCAGATAAACGGACACGGTTCTTTAAATGGTTAGGAGAGGCTAGTTGCTTCTTACTGGAAACAATGTAACCTTTAATTGCATACCTCAGATGTCAAATGTGTGGGGGCGTGTTCATTCATTCAAACAACTATAGCACTCACAGAAATAACACAGTGCATGCCTGAAACAGTTCAACAGATGCATGTCATTCTTTTGTTTTTCATTGGAGGTCAACGGGCATTTGTCTCTTTTACCCATTCATTTAAATGAATACCTCACATATCTGAACACAGATGAAAACACATACCAATACACACCACTGTCGCCATGGTTACATAAGTAGGTGAGCTGAACCTTGTTCGGTGCACTGGAACCAATTTACAGAAAACTATAGACCCTCTGCTGTGTTTGGGTTGTAACTAAATGCTGCTCTTAAAAATATATTTTGTCAAATATGAGTCACCAGGAGTGCACAGTTCTGTTTTTTATCAGTTGTTATGCAGAGCATTCGGATACAAATTTAGACAAACAATTTTACTGGCTGTGAGCTTCAATTACATGGGACATGGGACAGTTCACCCAAAAATGAAGATTCTGTCATTTACTCACCCTCATATCACGCCAAACCTGTATGACGTTCTCTCTTCTGCAGAACACATTAGAAAATATGTTAAAGAATCTTTTTAACCAAACAACATTTGCCTCCATTGACTTCTATTGTATGCTCAAAAAACCAACACGTTTCTCATAATATCTTTTGAAGACTAAGTTATACACGTTTTGAACAACATAGTTTGTTGTCTATATACTGTATTAATTGTACATAGAGCTGAATGCGTACTACTACAGATTCATTTAACATTACAGGTGATGGGAGTCAGTTCTGAGAATTTTTTTACATCTCGGGTACCAAGGAGCTCAAAAAGAACAAATCATGTCATACTGAAGAATACAAATGCGGGTCAATGCAGTACAAAAATTGAGGTAGTTGCAACCCAACACATCAAATTCTAGTGGAAAATCATCAACACTGAGATTCTTTAGCACTCTTCACTAATGTAGTGCACAGTGGATGTCCCGATCGCGCTTTTTGTGCCCACGATCCGAGTCATTTTATTTTGAGTATCTGCCGATACGAGTCCCCATCCGATATTTGTATTTTCCTAGTGTTAGGTGCACGCTCCACGTATATTAAGGTTATTAAAATATGACTATTTCACAGATCAGCATACTATAAATGATAGCCTAACATATTGTAGCAAACATAATGACAGAAATAGTCTTTTCAACTAATTCAAATAGGCCTAGCAGGATTAGATTAAAGATTAAAATGGCCCTCTTTATCAATGAAGTATAGTTTATATGCTTTTATTGCAGCTGGACATGATCGAGTTTGTACTCATAAGGGACAGAATAGCTTTAATCAGCACTGCCTCAAAAATAAAACACTCAACAAAATACTGCAGGTTCACTCTGTGGTACTGACGGCACATTCATCGTTCGACCTTTTTCATTTGCTATTATCACTTTGTAGGTCATTTGTTGCTCATGTTGATGATGCTGCACCAGAAAGTGTCTTAGTTTGCGAGTGATGTGTTTGCAAAAGAAGTTATTTTGTATCTTTTCTCTTCAGGCTCATCACAGCTACAGTATAAGATAAAAGGATTAAAAATGCATTTTTCTTTCTCTCTAGGTTTATTTTACTTCAGTTCTTTTAAAGTTCAATTCAAAAGAGGAAGGTCAACTTGAACACTTGTTTTAATGGTATGAATGCTTTGTCAAAGTTAGATAATGGTGTATTTGGAGCCTGTTGACTCATTCGGCTCAGACTGACCTTGACATGTTTTAGAGCCCTGCTGAAACCACAACATTAACAAGCGTGAAAGTGCTATTTGAGTGGCATCACATAAGAGATGAGAGATAAATATATCCGCTCCATCTCCGTTCTCTCTTTGTGATGGTTGTTTGTTGTTGCTTTGTGGTAAGACTGGCACAAAATCAAAATCATCAGTACAATCATATTCCAGGCGCATTATATTTATATGCATTATATGCTGTCCACATATGACATGCTAAAGTCCAAGCATATTGGACATGTTCAGAATAAAACAGTATTATATATATATATATATATATATATATATAGCAGGGGATCAAATAATTATTTCCCTCACTGTATATATACAGTATATATATATATGTGTGTATATACTGTATATGTGTGTGCTTAAAAATGTAAAGTATGTGAACCTGCTGATTCTGCTACACATTGCACATACAATGTACTGTATACATACTGTATACTGCAAAGTAGAGTAGTATGCAGTGTGTGATGCTGTGATGTGTTTTTGGTTTTAGTTGCAGTTAGAATTTAGTGTGGTTTGGGTTAACTTTGTAAACACTGGAAATGATGATGCGAGTGAATATAGCAGTTTTCAGATCTGATCTCAGGAATGTTTTGAATTGTAGTGTACTTTCTAACATCTGTCATTGTGCCATTAACAGTTTTTGATTAACGGTGATGTTTCAGAGGAACTTTATCTGTGGTAGGAAAATAAACTGGAGGGTGTTTATGCTGCATATCGTCCCCTTTCACAAACCCATAGCACACAAAGAAATAACCTGTAATTACACACACACACACACGCACACACACACAGAGAGGGAGAGAGAGAGAGAGAGAGAGAGAGAGAGTCAATATTATGTTTAAGTTTTTTTCTTTTGCTCTCTCATACCATTGACATGCCATTGAGCGAAGGAAGATGTCAAATTTATAGTTTATACTTTCGTCTCTGCACACTGCTGTTTTGTAGTCTCCATTTCGAAGACACCTTTGCTCTTGTTGCTTCTTTAATTAATATTCACCAAATGTTTTAAAATTATTTTGTTTATCATAATTTTAAAATGTGAAAAGGCACAGTCACTGAAGTGACCGGGCTATGCCCCCTTGTTTTTTTCCACGGGCTCAGTGCTGGCACTTATTTATTTCCCATGCAGCTTATAATTATGACCAAAGCACCTTGGTTGAAAAAACGCTGTCCAGCGCCTGGCGCTTTTAGCTGCGTAAAAACGCCCGGTGGATAGACAGCATATATCGGCATCGGCTTAATTGAGGTGGAAATTATAGGCATATCGGATATCTGAAAAAATCCAATATCGTGCATCACTAGACACAACTATGAGTAAGCAATTTATGTTCACATCACAAAAAGTGTAAAAAATAATAATGTGATTTGAGGGCAGGACTACATGTCTATGTGACCAATGGCAGGCAGAGAACGTGTTTTGATTTTTTTTTTAAATAATCACAATATTTGCTTTTCTATTTAATTAATGATTTGTTTTAATCCGTTTAAGTTAATTTTGATTTAGTAAAGCCCTTAGGACGTTAAAACTGTAGTTTCTGTTGGCTTTTATTTGTCTGTTCATTTTGAAGCCATTCATATGCTTGTGTACTGTACTTGTAAATGTTGGGGTGAGATTTATAAGTCTCAGTGCGAGATATGATGTATAGAGGGGGATTTTTCCCGGCTTTGGTGTGGAAGCAGAAGAAGCACAGTCACCCTGAGAGACAGACACAATAAACATTTGACTGGAAGATCTGAGAGGCCTTGAGGTGTGATCGACCATGGAACACCATTGTGTAAAGCCTTCAAAACAAACTGTAGCACCTTCTGTAGTGGACTGGAAGCCAGTGGAGAAACGCCAAGACTGGTAAACCATTATCTGTGTTCTTTAATGCCTGTCAGAAGCCTGGCAGCTACATTCTGAGTTGCTGGCAGCACAACAGATGCTACTGGAGATAAAGCAGAATTATAGGTAGAGCAAGGCGTGTATGACAGTCTCCAGAACATTGATAAAGATTTTCATTTAGGGTTGATACAGGTTACTTTTAACATTTTATTTCTGTTCTTCTATTGTCCTTTATTTTAATTTTGAGGGCTCGATTGAAAATAAATACTTTTAACATGGGCAGAGACAATAATGAAAATCTATTTTAATGAAAGTTTTGCTGTATTTTAAAGGTCCAATGTGTAATTTGCTATGTGTATAAAGACCTTACATAATGAAGTTTTATGTTTTTATGACCTTAGAATGAGCTATTTCTATCTACATACACCACGGGTCCCCTTGCATGGAATTCACCATATGGTTTCTATAGTAGCCGTAAACAGACAAACTGCTCTACAGAGTGCGTTTAGTAAACATGTCATCTCCTTCAGCAAAGAAGCGAAAACGTGATGACATCTTTGTTCTGTATCAGCCACCGTAGTTTTTCGAAAAGGGGGGAGGGGCGGAGTGAGCCGTTGGTTGCAATTCGCAACCTCACCGCTAGATGCCGCTAAATTTCATACACTGGACCTTTAAATTTACATGATATTTTTAATATGCCTTTTTTGTCCTTATAGCTTGGCATCATCAATCATTCATTGTATGGGAAAGAAAGTCTCCTCAGATATTCTGCCTCTCATTTCTGCCAATGTGGGTTTGGATTGACATGAGGCTGGTTACTGTAAATGATGATACAACTTCAGCGCTTCTAAACCCTGACTGAAACGTAAAATTTCAGAAAGCTCAGAAAGAACAACCTTTTGAGAGCTTTTAAATATGTCAATTTTAAAATGTAATTTCGATATGGTTCCTAAATTGTTAAAACAACTAAGGGTGCATTCATATTTGTAGTTCGGTTCTTTTGGTCCGCACCAAAATAATAATAGTTTAGTCCTGGTTCGCTTAGCGTTCAGACTGGCATTTAACAGCGAACCTAAAGATATCGAACCTAACAGCTTACGTGTAAAGTCGCAACATGATTGGACAGCTTTTATGATTGATGATAAGCTGGTAACTCGCAAAGACCTCATGAAGTGTTTAAAGCAGTCAAAACGGCACCAGGAATTCCTCCGTTACATGCGCAAGCACAGATCAACACTCCTTTTATATAACCAAATCACTTGATATATTGTTATCACTTCCTTTTTTTTTGGTTCGGTTCGATGCCTTTGGTCCACGTTGCATTCATATTTCAATCGAACCGCGCCAGAGTTCGTTTGAAAGTGGTCCGAGACCCATCTTTTCAGCGGTCTCGGCCCGCTTGTTTGGTGCGCACCAGGGTTCGGGTGGCAGCGTTCACACTTATACAAATAAACCGCACTAACAGAGCAATCGCACCAGAGTTCGTTTTAATCGAACCAAACATGGCATATGTGAACACACCCTAAAAGCGTTGGCATTAGTTTGGCAGCGGTATGTAATATAGACTGGATTCGGTGTCCTGCAGTGGCTCTGAAGGGTTTTGAAGTGAAGATTTAGCTGTGGTGTTTCATTAGTGTGACAATATTTACCATCTGTCAGAGAAATATCAGCTCAGATCTATTTGTAGTTCTCCAGTTATGGTAATTCTCTCAACAAACCATACAGAACAATTATAAAGATCCATCTCTGTAACACACACTGACCTACGAGGAATGTAAAATATGTGTGATGAGTGAAGTTTGTGTGTGAGTGAATCAGTATGCGATCTGGCTTCTGCCCCGCTTGTTTTTTTTTTTGGGTCCAGACTTCCTCCTACAGTACGATGGACGTTCTACCCCAGAGGAATACGAAGCTTTGTCCAAATTCATAGTCCAAACCACCGTCAGGGCCCAGCGCAGCAGATGGCACCATCTCACTGAACTCTTTCCCTCTCACTGCGGGCAAAATTACAAACATGTTTCATTTCATTCTGGAGACAGTGCTGCCATTATACCAAATTAAATTATTCATTCATTGTTTTATGAATTATGAAGGACTATGAAGTGATATCATATCACAGTTCTTGAACTGGAGTTGCCATTCGTGCAGCAGAAGACAATGCACTATTTCATGCTTGGCATTACCGGGATCTTTTTCTTTTTTGGTTTACACTATGTTGGATGGCTGGTATTCCAGCTCAGCACTTCCTTGTACAGGAGCTTATTGTTTTGTCACATCCTTCCTCCACATTTGTAGCATATTTTGAAGCACTGAGCGTTTGATTACAGCTTTGAGATGCCAAGAGAAAATTCCAATATGAGAAACAGTTTTAGGGTGGTGACTAAATGTCAGAGCACTGGTCATGTGCACATAATTACCATCATGTGTGTGAAATACTCTTTTGGAGAAAGAGAAGAACAGACCTGCAATTAAATGTGTCTACATGCTAAAGCCTGTTTTTGTGCAGAGGAACAGTTTATACTCCTGTTCTCTTTGTATGTTATTTTAGTAGTTCCAGCAGAACAGCACAACCCCCTGACCGCCTGAATTTTTTTTTTACAGATATTTCATGTTTTGTTTGTGGCACTTGTTATTAGCAAATCAAATATAAATTCACAAGCAGAATTGTCACCTTATTGTCATTTTACTTTGTTTTATACAGTAGATTTGACTTTTATGAGTTATGTCTTGCACTAAAACTGCTGTTAATTTTTTATTTTTATTTTATTTCACTTATTTAAATGAGTCTCTTGTATTGGTATTAATTATTTTATTAACAAATATATTCATATTTTTCATCTTGAACCAAAACTGCTGTGTTTTTTCTGATTTTTATTGAATTATTGAAATGAGTTCTTTTCACACAGGTCTCTTATTTTGGAATTAATTCTTTTATTAACTAATACTGTATATCGCTGCTGTCTTTCTGAAACCTTGTATCGCCATATTTGGTGATTTTTTTGGGGGGGGGCCGTAAATCATTATTATAGGTCACTTATATTTCTCACTGGGTTTTGCAAAAATCAAACCATTAAAAAGTATTAAAAGGCTTGTCAACATAGACAACACGTACAAACAAAAAGTCCCTTTTTTTTCATTTCCTGAGAAACAGCGAATTTAGACAGGTTTCAGAACGACATCGACGATATTCATTTTTTCCGTCTTGAACCAAAACGGCTGTGGTTTTTATTTGATTTGAATTATTTAAATGGAGTCTTGTCACACAGGTCTCTTATTTTGGTATTCATTATTTCAGCAGGTCAAAACAATAAGTGCTTGCTGTTTGTCAAACATTCTCTTCCACGTGAACAGTGCGTGTGAGCATAACGCACAATATTTTAAGACGTTGTCAAGCAACATGGCGCTTTGTTTTTTAGAAATATTTGTGCATACAGTACATTCACCATTCCGGCACTCTTTTTTCTTTAATGCAACAGTAGAAAAGTTTCATAAGTAAATCTTACAGTTTTCTCACTTTTTATTCCTCAGCTCACCATCCTAGAGGACTATGCAGACCCCTTCGATGCAGCGGACCAGGGAGGTGGCACCCAGACGGTCACAGAAAAGCCCACAGAGGACGGTTACATGGAGCCGTACGAGGCCCAGAAGATGATGGCTGGTAAGACACTGATGTTCTTCTGGACACCATTTTATCTTTCTGCAGGTTCATGATTATGAACTCTGCTGTTGCTTTTGGAAGAACATAATGAACCATGATGCATCAGGGCCTGTTTAAATGCGTACACACTAGACCCCTGAGATCTAGCTCAATTTACGCTTAATAATTCATCTGCGATCACGCTCTTGCTGTTAAAAATGGCTTCGAACCGGTCTGAAAACCCCAAAGTGTGTTGTGTTATACGCCCTTTCTGTATTTCGCTCTCTTTTTAGTGTGCTAAACAGAAAAAGAACAATCAATTAGATCCCGCAGATTGCTTTGGCTTCCTTTCTGTGGTGTGAAACAGCTGCTAAGTGCTTTGTTTAGATGAAACTCATTGGTATATTGCTGCAATTATCCTCGCGTGAGCGGGCTAGCGCACCAGCAGATACTCTCACCTGTCTGAATGAAGACAGCAGCCATATGTGAGCTGTCCTGAGACCAGTTAATACAGCATAACCTGAGAGCATTTTAAACAATCTGCATATGTCAACGTCTGTGGTTATGTGTCCACGGACAAGGGCACAAACGTATATAAACAAACGCACACTCGCAGGCCCTTTCACGGTCACACTCATAATTGGAATTTAAGCAGTTTTTGTGCTGTAATGGGCTTTAAAGAGAAAGTTGCTTTATAAGGTGTAGCCATTGATTCACTGTAGCCTGGTGTTAGAAAAGATGAACGAGTAAAATAACTTGGCTAACAGTTAATACAGATGCAGGATAGAAGGTGTTTTTCTGAGGAGAGTTTAACCCTTTCTTGAGATTGTACTTTAAAGGGATAGTTTACCCAAACAATTCTTTTTCATTTTCTCACTCTAATGTCATTCCAAACCTGTATGACTTTCTTTCTTCAGCAGAACACAAAAGAAGATATTTTGAAGAACGTTGGTAACCAAACAACATTGGCCCCCATTGACATCCATTGTATGGACACAAAACCACATTTCTCAAGATATCTTATTTTGTGTTCACAGAAGAAAGAGTCATATACAGGTTTTAAAATCTTTATTTCGGGGTGAACTATCCCCTTTACATGTCTAAAAATAAAAAATTGGGTTAGATTTTATTTTCTCTCTTTTTGTTTCAAATCCTTTATCCTTGTAAATTGTCCCTTCTGTTTTTTTGGACCAAAAATCAAGTATAGCAGTTCAAAAAAATCATACTGCGACAAAATAAATCTTGCCCGTTGCCAAATTTTCGTTGTACTTCCTCATATCGGCGTGCAAAATTGGAACATAACCAAGCTGAAATAAGATATGAAAGCTAGAGAAGATTATCAGCGTTTACCGACTTAAATTTCAGTCCGTTTGTCTCACCGTTTCCTTAAAACGCTGTAATCAATTGGACCACTTATTTGAGGTTTAATTCATGTATTTTCGTCACAAACCCTTGCTTCAGTGTTTCTCACTCGCGTTGCACCCGACCCTCTTTTTCCCTGGACTTTTTCTCGCTTGACCCTTCGCCCTGCGTTCCCTCTCCTATGAATATTAAACTTTAATGCAGCTTCACATCTCTCAACAAGACAAAGCCACACAGTGGCTACATGTAAGGTCAAACACCTGTGCCACTATCTGTAGCATCTCTGTGAGGTAAAATATGCTGTTTATGAAATTGTCTGGCACACATAAATGAATGTGAGGTGTCTGAGCCATAAGCTAGTTGTTATTGCACATTATTCAGACATGTTGGGTTATGGTGCTCACTCAGGGTACACAGCTTCATTTCTGACATGCGTCGTGGCCCAATCTCATTCTCCCTCTTGTGTTCCTCAATGACAAGAGCCCTCAAATAATGGTATAATGGCATTATTCACAGATGCTACCTTTGAACGTTTTAAGCCTTTTTCTGCAAATACAAACCTTTAGAGTGAAATACGTTGGCGGTACAATAGTAACATCTGTGCAGAAGTCGAGATGAGAGATAAACAGAACCAAAGTGAACCTGCACAATTTTAGACAATGTCCCTGTGTCAGAAATGTGCTTGATTTACTGTTTGAAGAGATGACTTCATGGTTTAATCTTTTACCAGAATCCTTGCTTGTAGTTTTGTTTGTTTGACTTTCGGGTTGAACTGCAAAAACTCCTTCGTACTTTTCCAAGTGGATTTGACCAGGACTAAAGGAGCTGACGTATCGTAAATCAACTCTGTGCTTAATTTCCCAAAGTGATGTTTTACAGCACACCATTACCTCGGCCCTCGGTGCTGGACAGCTGGACATTTTTTATTTGGACTCCTTCCTCCTTCCTGGTTTTTCTTCCTTTTTCTATTTTTCATCTGTTCGTCTTTTCACCAGAGCCATCTGTCCTGTCACGAAACACGGAGGGAAAACTAAATTAATAAATAAACATGTCTTGGATAGGCTTCTTAGACTACTAAACAGAAGGCAAGATAAAACTGCCATTTTATTGGCTTGTTGCATGAAATTCTAAATTATGTGCATATAAAGTCCTCGGTATGTTTTTTTTTTTCTCACAAATATGCTTTGGGATTGTGATACAATTTAGCACTCCATCATTCTAATTACTGTAATGTGTTGGGATGTTTTGCCTTTATATTTGTTTGTGATTCTCTCTTATTATCATCAGTGGTGATTGTCATTACCCTAAATGAATGATGAAAATCATAAAATCAATGTGTTCAAATTTGCATAAAAACAAATAATGTCACAGGCCCGGTTTCACAGACAAGGCTTTAGGCTAGTCCCAGACTAAAATGAATGTGTGAAATATCTTAAAATATATCGGTGCCATTGTTTTGTCTCAAGATGCACACCAGTAATGTATTCTTCTAAGGCATTTTTATAAAAGCGACATAAATATCTTAATTCAACTAAGACATAGTCCTGGCTTAAGCTAAGCTTTGTCTGTGAAACCGGGCCATAATGTTTAATTACACAAATGTGCTTTATCTTCAGGAAAGTAATGTCACAATGCAATGTAAATAGCCTAATAGGTTTCATTTTTTTCGCTTTTTCATTTTTTCCTTCATTAAATGTCAAATATGAATCAGACTTTACAGGCTACGTGAGATTCAGTCACCAACGTCTGTGTGTGTGAAAAGGAGTGGGGTTTTCTTGCATGCGGCTTTTGTGGAATGTGTTTCTCCCTCATTCACTGAAGCACGGCTTTTGTCACATGCATGTACACACAAGTGTACTTTGACGATTATTATATTGTTTGCTATTTTCATAGATGTTGTAGCCTTCACTTTCTCTCCCGTCTCCTGCTCACACACACGTAAAGCTAACACGGCAGTTTCACTTGCATCGGATGTGTCTCAACTTGTCTAAAGCTCGCAGAAAGACAAGGCTGTTTCGACCTGTCAGCCCGACTTGTCGAGTGCGTGTCTTTTGTGTTCATGTGTCACGTGCAGGAACTTTCCCACAATCCCCAAGGTCTTCCGTGTTACGCAAACACTCATTGTGACAGTTGTGACCGCGCTTTACACACACACTCAATGTGAAAGAGGGAAATAGGGCAGGTCTTTCAAGATCTTTGGAGGTTGTGTGTGTTTTTCTGTAGTTTTTCTGTTTTGCTCTGGTGAATTGATGATAACGACTGTGTTGTCAGGCCTGTGATTGGTCGGTTCAAGGTTCCTGCACAGCATCTCACAGCGTCTGCTGAATCAGCTGTCTTCCATTATTCCCCCAATATTTCACCACTTCGGTTTAGATAAATGTGTGGAATGTATCATTAGTCTGAATTGAGCGAATCCTTTGTGTGTTGATGTATTTTTAAAACACTTCATTTTTTAATGGGAAAAGACATTTAAATATATAAATGACATATTATAGAATTAAATTTTGATCATCCTATACTGAATCCTATACAATGCATGCAGTACAACAAACGCAGTTGAGCACACTTACAACACACTAAATAAATATTTACATTTTTTATGTCAAAAAATATTTATCATACATTTTGAATTATACCATGGTCTGTTTGAATGCTGGATTCTGATTGGCTGGAAGGTGTGCGTTAAAAGCCTTTAACGCACGGGTAGCTCCAGTCAGTTTGATTACATTTAAAATTAACTGACAAAATAACCGTCATTTTCACCTGTTTGATCTAAAATGACACCGTAAACATCAATAAAAGCTTTAACTTGGCAAATAACCATGGTATAAGCAGGATAATCCACGGCTAGCCGTGCATTAAAGGATTTTAATGCGCCACGTGGAGGTGAAGAACCACCCGAAGCGGAGGGTAGTTGCCTCCGCGAAGTGCATTAAAAACCAAGCCGTGGATTATCCCTTACTTATATCAATAAATATTATCATCGTGATATAATATTTATAATTTTTTATGCAACCAGCCTTATATTTAATATTTCTTGTTAGTATAATTTGTCTTTTTATTTGTTGAGCTGCAAAGCTGATGTTGTATCCCAATCCTTCTCATCCTCTTGTGTATCGGGCAAGAACTTTTTATGTTCACTATACTGTGAAAGTTTTGGAATTGTAGTATGCCAGCGGTTTTATAGAGAAAAAGATGATGCTGCAATCTCTACAGTAAAATAAAAATCATAAAAAAGCTGAAAAGTTATTCTGTACATGGTTTAATGAGATCACGTTTCGGTGTGCCCTTGCCCTACAGGGGAATATGTTCTTGTTCCGGAGTGGTTTAACAAACCGCCCTCTTATCCTACAGCGCACATACATTTTCTTTACCAACATCCTCACGTTTATCTCAAGCTTCCTGTGTCTCATCAATTCCAAAAAAAGCAGTTTTGATTTTCCCCCAGACGAGCTTCTGCACGTTCTACAATATTCCATGACTCTCAAGCACGTTTACCATGAGCAGGAAGTTAGACATGTACAGACATCACACTGAGGGAGAGGTGCTGCTCTCATCCTTATGTAATCCGTGAGCTGAGAAAGTATTTGGGAGTAATGACACATTTCCTCTGTGCCACAGAGTGGGGAAGTGTGAACATTCCTCGAGTCCCTTCCCCCCGTGCGGTCAGTTTTGCTTTCGCCGTCCACTTGGGCAGATAGTAGGCGTAAAGAAGTGTCTGTGGATGATGGGTATTAACTGTCTACAGCGGTAGGTCAGTATCAGCCCTCCCACTTACTGTGTGATATATTGCTCTCTTAATGTAACAGCCGCATGACATCAAACATGCTGACTGTGTTAGCTCCGCTGAGTGCTGCGCAGGGCCTGAAAGTGAAAGAATACTCAAACGCACGTGGACACTTCAAGACATTGTTTTTAACCCATGGTTGGGTAAAATAAAGACAACCATTGGGTTTAAAATACACTTATGCTGGGTTATTTCAGCACATGGTTGGGTGGCTGATTTCCCTCTATAGTCCATTGTTTGGATGAACAGGTCCAGTCTTAAAATAATGTTTAGTCAGTGATGTGTCAGGCCCAGTCGAAACCAGATGTAATGTGTGTTGTCTGTACTGTATATGTCATTGTAATAAAAACAATTAAAAAAAATAATAGTATAAATTGAAGAAATAAGTTGGCTGTTCATTAAAATAAAAAATATAATTAAAAAATATATATATTTACAAAACAAAATTGATTTATTTGCCATTTTGGTTTTAGGTTTCAGTTTTTAGCCTTGTGTGTCAAGAATTTGGTTTGTTTCAACTAATTGTAATTTTGTGAGACTGAAGATTTTTCACGCACAGTAGAAATATTTTACAGAATTTTCACGTAATTTTTTAAATGTTACAATTTTACTATTTTTAATATAAAATAAAGTAGAATATGAAATATAAGGTAGAAGTATAAAATAAAGGTCAGTTAAAGGATCAATTAAACAAAAATTTCATTTTAGATATCAAATCTAATCTGAATTCCGGGTCAGAATACAGGATATACATTACGTACTACGAGAGGGTAAGTAATATGATGTATTAACTGTGGTTTTTGAAAATATATAACGGATTACGATTTGTATTAATAGGCATTATGAATACATTTATAATACATTAAGACTATATTTTATAATGTATTATGTATGCAGGGTTTATATCAACACTTGTCTCTGCCAGTACCCATTAGAGTTTATGTGCAGTTAAAGGAGATGGAAATAATTACCTGTTCGATCAGGAGGTTTTACTAACACACCAGAAGGATATTAAAGGCAAGGTTGTCAATTTGAATTTAGTACAGCTGTAAGTAACGGGCCCTCGGGAAGATGGGCATCAATGTGGGCGACCCCCTCTTGCACACCCGAAAATGCTGCCTGAAATGGATGGCCTGGCAGAACCGATACCCATCCTTCACACTTGAGTAGTCATAGACTGTTAGAGTTAGTGAGCGAGAGTCTGCGAGAGAAGATTTAGTTAAGTTAATGACTCTATAAATATCTGTCACGTTGGTCGTACAGTGAGACAGCACACCTTCAATGCCCTTTTCAAGAACATGAACTCATTTTCTTCCCTTTGAACTTCCCTTCCTTCCAGTTCTTCTTGTTTCCTATGGTCATTATTTTTACTACTCTTCTTCAGCAATAAAATACATGAACGTTTACCGTCAGTTGCAGCCTGATGTGTGTCCACTGACCTGAGATCTGCCAGTTGCCTTTATCATTTCACTATGTTGGATTAGCACTACAAAAGAACGGATATCGGGAAAGAAGGACAGGGGCTTTGGTCAATTTCAGAGATGCTTTCCAGCCAAATGATCCGTCTAATTATGTTTCCTCTTTGTCTAATTTTGGAAATTAGTTTTGCTTTGAGGTTTTCAGTACAATGGGAGTCTCACAAGAGTCATTCAGTTCTGTTGTAAATGTGGAAGAACGGGCTTTAGCAATCTGTGTTGGAAGAGACTTCAAAACTGTTGCCAAACTGAAAAATACATATTTTACTAGTATTTAAGAAATGACACAATTTAGTATAATTTAGAGCACCATTATAATGTAAAATAACATAATTCCATTTTTTTTGTGGGCAAAAGCTACTCAAGGCATTTACTCAGTAGCATTCCCAAAACTCCCTTTTAGCTGTGACTCAGTCAGCAGTGAATCATTTCTTAACTAGTCAATTAAAATGAAACATCTGAATAAACTGATATGGTAAAATAAAACAAACTTTCCAATCCAGCAAGACTTTTCAATGCCGCGTATGTGTATCACTATTTCCTAAAAATAGCTTAAAAATGCAACGCTTCTGTTGCCGCTTTTACTTAGTTTCCCCCTAAAACTTTTTGAACTGTAGTTATGCTAAATCTAACATACAGTATTAGTGCTATGACAAACTGTGTGTGGGTTTACGGCTACTGCCTTTGCTTGACCACCCTATTACAGTCCACGTTTGGGGATGTGCCGGTTTCTGCAAGGCTCTCACAGATCAATAAACCTGCATCCACTTTAATCTTAATGCACACACAGACCTTTAATGTGATGAACAATCAATGCTGTTTGGCTCTTTGAAATGAAGGGATTATGTGGTTGAGGTTAAATTTCAGTTGCTTTATTAATAAAAGACATGTAGATGTGATGCGTACAATAGATGTGATAAGAATTTCCTTCTAATATACAACTTCTAGGAAAGCCACCATAGACTGGTTTAAGCTGTTTAAGGGGGGAATTCTTATCACATATAATCAAAGTCTAAATTAAGGAGTTTTATTTGCACAGAATGTGTTGTGGTTTCAAGGAAGCGACCCTGAGTACTTGCATATACTGTATATAAGACAGGAAATAGAGAAATGAAATACCCAGAATTAGATATAGCAGATTTATTATTTATAATTGATTAGTTATGTACAGATGTGCAAAGTACTGTGCATACAACTTAAAAAAATAAAAATATCCATTTACGCATAAACACTAATGTAGGATATTGCACTATTCCCCTTTTGTCATTTCAAGCTTGTATGACTTTCTTTCTTCTGCTGAACACAAAAGAAGATATTTTTAAGAATGTTGTTAACTGGCACCTATTCACTTGCATTGGTTTTGTGTCCATACAGTCAAAGTGAATGGGTGACGGCATTGTTTGGGTACCAACTTTCTTCAAAATATCTTCTTTTGTGTTCTGCGGAAAAAAGTCATACAGGTTTGAAATAAAATTGAGTGAGTAAAGGATGACAGATATTTCATTTTTAGGTGAACTATCACTTTAACAGACTATTTAAGTTACACTCACACTCAGGCAAACACCCCCATTTTATTCCATTTATAAATCAAGTAATGAGAAGATCTTGTGCTGTTTTCCTCCTCGCACCAATTTGTACTCGGCATTTACTCTGCATGACCTTTTCCGTGTTGTGTCTCGAGACTCCGGCAGTTAAGTTCCGGCTCCCAGGAAATCAGAGCAATTTTCCAAGTAAATCCAAACATTTACATTCCAACGTCCTGCTCACCTGTATGAAGTCTCCGCTTACATCAGCGCACCTGTGCTGTTTCCAATTCTCGACATCTCGGGATAAAATAAACACACTCTTTGTTTCCCACAAGGGACCATTACTGTGTCAGTGGTGAAACGACAGCCTGCTTTGTGAATGTGTGTCCAATTCAGAATAATTAGCTGTGTGGGTGTATGCGTGTCTGTGAACGTCACAAATGTTATCCAGTAGCGGTTCATTAGCTAATCCATTTAATAGTTAATGTATTCATTTGCTTAAACATACTCCCATTTAACCAAGATTATGTTCATAATATCTGATCGAAATGGGACAAAGTCACACAAAGCCACATTCTCGCTGGTTTACAACACTACAGTCAATACAGCCCTTTATCACAAGCCTGCGTGTGTGTCCAATTGTTCAACGCTGTTTACACAAGACCTTATCAGTCAATATTTGTCCCCTGCTCTTGGTCTGCGCTGTGTAGTTGATAGTCTCTAGTGCTCTAATCAGCCCCTATGGACAATCTCAGTGGTAGCTGCTGGGTCACCATAGCAACCCATTACATACTGTAGTGGAGAGACAAGGGACCATAATGGCAGACGAAGGCCTGATGAATGACTTGTGTAGCTGTGAAAATAGTTGGCGAAGGAAAGCACTGCTAGAATCTTAAAGGAATAGTTCACCCAAAAATGAAAAATCTGTCACCGTTTACACCGCATTGACTTCCATTGTATGGACACAAAACCACTCAGACATTTCTCAAAATATCTTCTTTTGTGCTCCACAGAAGTAAGAGTCATATACACGTTTTGGACGACATTAGTTTTTATTTTTTGGTGAACTATCCCTTTAACCGTAATCTTTAGTTTTGATATTCTGTGCGTTTGAATGTGAATTTGTTCAATGCGTTGAGAATTGGTGCCGTTTACGTGTTTCTGTGGCGGACAGAAAAAGTCGCCCTTGATTAAGTATTGATGGTGCTATTAATGTAACATGTGCCATATATAGGTAATCCAATAAGTGCTGTATGGTTTGACTGTCAGAGTGATGGGTCATCCAGCTCCAGTGCTGTCTCGAGATTGGCTGCGTCTTTGTAATTGACTAAGCATATTGATTTTCGGGTTTATGTGATTTACGGGGATGATTTTGGCCTGGAGACAGTGTGGGTGGGGCAAAAGGCCATCTGTGGGAGGGACGGGGCCAGTGTCCGAGATGAAATGTCTCCATTAGGCCTCCGTGACACTGTATGATAAATCGAATCTGGAAATGTCACCGGTCATAGTTAGTCAAATTGAACCGAGGTACAGCGTACGGATCTCTCTCCTGCTTTTAGTTGACGTGTAATGAAGTATAATTTTAGAAGATCATTTACTGGTGCTTTTTCTCCTGTTGGATGACGTTCTTATTGATTATCTGCCAATCTGTTCTCAGTATTGTTTTTATTTAAACCACCGGCGCTAGAGAAAGATATCTAGAGCATCTACCTCTTACTGATGGTCTTCTAAAAACAGAAACGCTATTGATTTATTGCTCTGGTTATCTTGCTCTGGTTTTTATATGTACTTTTCTTTCTACTCTCGGGTCATGTGAGAGAGGCATTTGAATTTAATTTTATGTCTAAAAGGAAAAGAAAACGGGAAACCTGAATAGATTGCCTGGTTTTGCTTGTTTTTGGGAAGGTAATCCAAGGGCATGGAAATAATCCAATCTGAAAGGGACACATGAATACTTGCTATGAATGTAAGCAAACATGCTGTCATGGATTGTTTTATTTTATTTTCATCAATAGATAGTATAGATTTGAAGAAATTCCAACTATTTTTGTATTTCACTGATGTCATTTCTCATAAATGCATTTCTCACATAACTCCCTAAATGTTCAAATGGATCATTGGTGTGCATCTATTGTATTAAAAACTTATATACATATTTTACTGTTATAAATAATACAATTCACCGATTTTGGTCAGTAAATGATTAAATGCGTGGAATATTTACTGTCCATCAAACCACAGGGGATTTGTACGCTTCTTCAATTCAGCTGCTCAGGTATGAGTCACTTCTGCTCTTCTATTTATGAGCGTTACAAACGGGACTATGTCACTCACAAGCCTCTATTGGCTTCTATGTGTGTCAGAAGGAGTTTGAGTTGAGTGTTGTCATTGTGGATTAGGTCAGGTACCTATAAGAGGGACAGACAGTTGCCTGCTTTGTAATAACACTGGGCTTCAGGTCATTGAAAAAATGAAAGACCAGACAGTAAATATCACAGCGGTTGAACTGCTGACATTTGCGTTATGCGGTTGATATGATGCCAGAAAGACAAAAAATGCTACCTTGTAACTGCAGGTGGTGTGATTTAGAGGCTACTAAAAAGACATTTATGTTCTAAAACCTAGTGAGCTCTCTACAGAGACAACATTTAAAGGCATCATAGGCTGGTTACCAGCGCAAAGGTTTCAGAAACGACAGTACAGCGGATTTTCATTTGACAAATACTGGACCTCATTTTAAACCAATTCTGAGGCGGTCTTACATTTATTTTTCGCAGAGACTGCAATCCCAGAATGAACTTTCACAAGCTCAGTCAAAAATGATTAAGTCAGAGATGAGGCAAATGCTAACGGCTAACATGCTAGCAGCATATTTTGCATTATTGTTTGTACCCTGATAGCACACATACATCTGGGAGACGTCTATTTGATGCCTGCATTTACATCTGCAAGATGTTTTTTATTGTTTGCTTATCTGAAATACGTACCTGTGACTTCTACTGTTAGATACAATATAGACACCTAGATGTCTGTAAGATGTTTGTTTTAGAATGTATGCAAAACTGCCCTTTCTAAGACGTTTAACAGATGTTTTACAAAGCAGATGTTTTCCAGATCTTTAGCAGACACCTTAAAGACGTACTTGTGCTATCTGGGTTTGTGCATGTTCAGTATCTGTTTAGTCGAAAGTGATTTGACTAGACCGCAAAACACGTCACTGCATTATTTGCAACAGACCGATTTTTTTTTGGACTAAAACACGCAGTCTAAATATACCATACAGTCTATCTGAAGTTCACTGCTATATGCTTACACAGCACTTTACAGCTCTATTGTGTCAGCTGTTGATCTTACATTTTGGCTGTCATGACTGAAATCATCGTGATCTTCTCGTCTCCTTGAGCATTAGAACATATCTTCATTAAACTCTTACTTTACTGTACTTTACATAATTGAGAATCATGCAGGAGAAAGTTAATTATATTACACTAAGATTTATCAGCGCTCACCTACAGCTCACCTGAGAGCTTCATTTGTCATCGGGATTACTAATAGCAGAGTGATGAATCAGCACTGACAGGTATTGAAACATGCGCCACGTGCTAAGCATTAAATCAAAGACGCAATCTTGTGATTAAGAGAAGTCATTTAGATCTAATACACGTAGATCAATCTACTTCTGAAGATTCCCGTTGCTGAGAAAATCTCACAGTTGGGAGAAAACCAACCAGAGTGATTTGGGCACATTTTGCCGTCTTGTTTTGATTCTTAGTTATAGTTCATCCAAAATGTTTTATTCCAAATGTATTTTACTGTCTTCTGTGAAACACTAAAGGAAATGTTAGGCAGTTACTGCTTGCAAATCAGTTTTCTGTTTACAATCCCTCAGACACTTTTACAGCTACTGTTGCTAATGTAATGTATGTAATGTATCAAATTTGACACGCATACTTGAAAGAGCTATAAATATAACAGTCCGATAAAAAATCCTATAGACAATTATATATACCTATGTTATCGCCAATGTACATATTTCGGATTTTCTTTCAATAGTATCAATAGTTTCAATAGTATTATGTAATACTAAAGCACTATTAGAAACACACTTGAGTTGAATTGTTAAAGGAACAGTTCACCCAAAAATGAAAGTTGTCATTATTTAATCACCCTCAGGATGTTCCAAATCTGTATAAATTCCTTTGTGATGAACACAGAAAGATATTTGGAAGAATGTTTGTAACCAAACAGTTCTTGACCTCCAATGACTACCATAGTAGGAAAAATGACAATAGTAGTCAAAAGTTCCCCAGAACTGTTTGCTTTCATACATTCTTCAAATAATGTTCAACAGAACAAAGACATTTATTAAGCAATTTTTCCTACTATGGTAGTCAATGGGGGCCAAGAACTGTTTGGTTACAAACATTCTTTCACATATAATAATTTATACATATTTGGAACAACTTGAGGGTGAGTAAATGAAGACAGAATTTTCATTTTTGGGTGAACTGTTCCTTTAAGGTGATTTGTGGTTAGTTTTCGTCTTTGTTAGCACTAAATGCTTCCTGTTTTGTAAAATAATTCAGTAAAGGAAAGCAAAAAAGCCAGATTTATCTAAAAATAACATTAAAACTGGGAAATAGTGTTGTTCTCTGTGTCAAGTTATATCTTTGTTATAAAATATTTATGAAATTATGTCATTTGAAACTGACGTTGAGGTGCATGTTGAAAACTGACATTGCATGATAATGAAACAGAACACATTTTAGATTATTAAGCCGTTCCCAAGAACAATGCATGGAATTGCATTATACAGAAATCCAGTGTGTTTTTATGTAAGTGGAGTGCTTACTTGCACCAGAGACTCTTTTAGCACTAAACCTCTTGAAATAAGTTCAGCTTGCAGACTATCATGCCATCACACGTCAGCTTTATTGGCACGAAAGGAACTCCATCAACACTTTCCAGGAGGCTTTGGCTGTACCCCACGGGGCACCAAGATGAGGTCACTATGGGGATTGCAGTTTCCTGCCACACTGCATTGTGGGAGCTTAGGTTTGTGTGCACTGCACATGCATATGGTCACCAGGTTGTTACCGTATACAATATGCTGTTCAATGGCGCTCCATGAGAGGGACACATTTGGACAGAGGACAAGATTCTGGCGTTCTTCTCAATGGCAGCTCTGCTTTGCGGTTGAGCAAAAGGTGATATTTCACGTTGTGGCCTACAATGGCTTCTTTTGGCGATGTGAGTAGCACCATGGGCATGCTGGAGTGGAACTGTGTCTCAGGCTGTTCTGAGAACAGTTGGTCCTCACGGAACAGATTGGGCCATCGTGTGAGCACCTTTCATTGGTCAACCACCTTCGCGTCCACTTTTGGCCCACTGTCGGTTTCTCGGTGCCTGAACAGTCCTTGGCTGGTACCCCAGGTTGAAGTGGGTATGCAGTGTGGACCACGACATAAAACTGCTCTTTTAAAACTGTGATGGAGACACAGACAAAATGTGCTTTTAACTGAAGTGTATTATATGCAGTAGTCACATACTGAAGATTGAAAATGTGTGCACGTGTGTGTCTTTACAGTACTGGAAGGAGAGTGATGTGTGTGTGTTTCATGTCTGTTCAATGTGAACTTGAGCAAAGCGACTAAAAGGAGATGGAGTGCACATTGACGTCTGCTTTATTGCATTGAGCAGGTGGTGGTAAAAGCCCCTCGTCTAATGCGATTACACGAGAGAGAGAGAGAGAGAGAGAGAGAGAGAGAGGGTGGATAGATGGATGGGTCTCCTCTTTTATTTGCTTTTGGAAATGCTATTACTGCATCCGTCCTGGAAGACCCTGACTCAGAGCCAGCTTTGCCTAATAAAGGCAGAGGAGCGATGGTATGAAGTAATTGCCCCTCCTCTCCCTCCACCGGGGCTCTTCATCACTGTCATGCTCTCAAATTAATCTGTACATAGTCAATGACAAAACAAAGACGACACCATAAAGATACAGCAACTTTCTTTTTCTTCTCTCTGGGTGTGTGGCTCTGTGTAGCTGCTGTTTCGTTTCATTTTTCTAATACTTGGATATTGTTCTTTTTTATGCACATTGTGATCAGTTGTTTTTCCTTTTATGCTTAGTAGTAAGAGCCATTGCTCAAATGTATGGGCCCAGAACAGTTTTTTTATAAATGTATCGCTTCTCCCAGAGGAAGGCCCTAGAAGCGGGCTTTACCATAGAGGACCTTCGTGGCCTCAAGACGTCGTCTCTGATGTAATGTTATTACAGCAATAACCCATGAAAGGCAGTACACGTTCAGTGATTTTTTTCTATGGGTAAAGGATTAGGCACAAGTGGCTTTTGCTTTTATTAAAATGGCAGCAAAAGCAATATGATTAAAAGCACTAATGTTAAATGAATTTTTGTGTTTGTTTAATAATGATAATGCAAATGTCAACTTTACCATAAAAAAAGATTCTCAAATGTTTGAGGTCACATGTCAATATTTGGTGGTTTAAATACCTCTGTGAGCTCTCTAGAGTTTTTAAGCATTTTTTTAAGAATTAATTTTTTCATATTCAGGCAAGTATAATATAATTATTCAGAACTGGCACATTTATAACTTATTCCTCATATTCTTCATAAATGGGCACATTAAACTGGAAATATAATAACCATTTTATGTTCTGTTGCTTCTGGTTTGTCCATGTTTGTTCACAGAAATCCTACAAAGTATGTCTCTCAAAAAACAGCGGTTTAGTTAAATATAAACAAATGATTCAATATATTGGTAATACATACATTCTTATGAAGTTTATATTTTAAGTTTTGACTGCATATGTCACATCCATAATGCTGGAGTTGTCCATCAATGACTTATCAATGACGTGGCTTATCCATTATCATGTTATAACCTTCATAAGCTTTTCTATATTCTTTACGTTATTTTTGGAATGGGGCTTAGGTCTATAGGGGTCTTGTAGTAGTAGTCTAGGGACCCGCTGCAGCTCTTAACATCTCCTGACTGCATTTAAGCACTAAAGACTCTCCTCGAACTGTCCCATGTGGGCTGTTCCCCTGTGTTGGCATTTTGCTTAAGGAAGAGCCATTAGAATTCCAATGATCCCTTATTCTGAGTCAGCACTGCTCCCAGGAGACATTGTAAATAATTAAAATAACAAAGCCACCTTAAAGACAAGGACATAAACGCTTTTGCTGATTCTTGATTTTGTCGATAATGGGCTAGCGCTGCAGGATTTTTACATTAATTTAATTTATTTATTTTACTGAAGCAGTGATGAGTTATGTTGGTTGGTCTAATTGGATATAACCACTACAAGAGAGCTGCCAAATTGGCCTGTTTATCTAATGGTTCAGTAACTACGATAGTTTTTTCACTTCAGCGTTTGTTACGGTGCTTAGCAATTTGAATAGGGGGTTGTATTGAGCATTTGTCAGGCAATTGTGGTTGGCTGCAGCATACAAAAAAACTCATTTGAAATGGTTTTGTATTTTAGATTTGGTGCAGTCTGCTTGCCATCCTTGTATTGTATGTGCTACCATACACATGTCCTATGCATGGTATTGCATTGTTTCTAAAACATCACAATATTAATTCATTGTTGAAATCTATTAATAATACTTTTTATGAATGGCAAAATATAGAATGAATACCTCAGCACTTACGATTATGACAAATTGTGCCCTAGCCATTGTGCTACTGGTATCGGGGCATCCTTAGTGTATTTCCTGTGAGCTAATCACTTTGTTCCCTGGCCACAAACTTGCTTTGCATATTCAGAAACCACAGTAAGTCCTGTAATAAACCAGGAGACATTGTGGAATGAACATTTCATTTATTAGAAAGAGAGTAATTATGCAGAGTGCTGTTGGCAAACAACAGAGATTTGCTTCGAGGTGGAAGACACTTCCCTCTGGTTCAGTAATGACCCCCTGTTTCAGCTTTATTGGGTGTGTTGTGTAGAAAATGATGCTAGTGTTGCTGTTCATTAACAGGTCAAGGTTTGCCAAAACATCTTTTTTAAGTTTGCTTGTAAGAAAAGAAATATACAATATTACACCAACAATTGAAACAAATATAGGAAGGTACTCTATACTATCTGTGGTGTACCTCAGAGACCATTCCTAGGCCCATTCAGCATTTTAAATGCATTGCTGGTGACAAGCTGTTGTAAGAGACATTTATAAACAATAGATCAAGATTTGTGATTAGTAAGGATTCACAAGTTGATCTATGCCTGTCTGTAGTGTGCTTTAGCTGTTGGATAGTTTGCATGGTAAAACCACCATTCAAACAAACCTATTTAATCTAAATCAATATCTGGTGGCCAGATGTAATTTGCCCTAGTTGCTTGTTAAGTTTGATACACAAGAAGTTCTTGATACTTTCATGCTGCCTGATTGTAGTGTGTTTTATTTCCTCCTGAATCTGACATAATCTCCATAGGCATCACAAATCAATGCCCCCAGGATTACTGTTTTGTGGAGCTGCGCAATCCATTTCTGAAGCGCCCAATGCACGATTGCAGTCTGTAATTGGGTCTGACTGCACTAAAGTCAAGTCACATTTGTCTCTGGCTTGCTGAACAGCCTGTTTGATCCGCTATTTCAGTCGAGTACATTGTCATTTATTTTTAACCAAGTTCATGCTCCGTGTGCTCACTACCCTTTTGTTTTTTTCTCTGACTTCAAGCTCAACTCTTCCCCGTCCCCTGATACCTTGTTGTCCTATATCTGCATGAGCTGCGTTCGGCTCATCCAGGTCCAGTTTGAAATCATACTTGCGTAAATAGACTTCAAATGCAGACAGAGCTTTTGTTCGTCTCGTGTTTTTTTACTGCTTCTGAACCTTTTAGCGATTTGATTTGTCTTTTTTGCTCCAGGTTTGGCTGTAATATATCCAACAAACTAACTGTTCTGTTTCAGTGAAAGCCCTCTGCTATTTTCTGTGCTTTGGAGGTGTTTGTGTACTAGGGGGCAAAATGTGGACTGGGCTCTGTTTCAGGGGCCGCTGGAGGGCCATGACAGTGCTGCCGGGCCCCCGAGTCGCCAGCTCAATTACACGGGTCCTGAAAACTCCAGACAGCGTCACATGTGATCTGTGGAGTCAGTAGGGAGTGTGGGTGAAAGATAGAGAGGCCACTCACGTCCAATATTTTTCTCAAGAAGCCCTCATCCCAGGAGGGCATGCTCAATATTTTTGGTCCATTGTTCCCTCCATGCCGGTTTCTCTCTCTCTTTTCTTGTTTCATCCTCTGCCTTTACCTTCCTTAGTCTGGTTATTACCTAAGCTCTGGAGCTCTTCGACTGGCTTGAGGGAGGATAATTGAAAAGAGGAGCCGGGGATGAAAGCTATTCTATTTGGGTCTCTCAGTTGTGTGAAATAACGTGGAGAAAATGAGCAGAGGAGCCGCAGTGGTGGAAAATAGGCCAGCCTCTTAAAACCGTGTCAGGGAGTTTGACATACCTGTCGTGACACAGAAGTGCAGAGATTTTGTCATCCCTTTACTTTAATAAAGATGCATAACGACAGGTGGCAATCTGCAATAAATGACTCCCCAGTGCACGAGAAGTCGTGAGAGAGCAGAGCGAACCTTCTCTGACTTTTCGAGAAGCAAAAGCCAGAGTGAATGGTGGCTTATGTGCTGTGCTATATCTATGTGTACAAATATAGAAATCTGTGGCATGCGATTTCTCTCCAAATGCAAATTTGTGCTTCTGTTTCAGTGATGTTTACATGGTTTTAGATTGAAAGACATTTTAAACCATAATTCAGTTTACACTGTTAAAGGGATAATTCAACTTAAAATGACTCTTCTGTCATATCAATTATTCACCCTCGTGTAATTTCAAACCTTTGTGACTTTCTTTCTTCTGCAGAACACCATAGAACATATTTTGAAGAATGTTGGTAACCAAACAACATCGTACCCCATTGAATGGACTCAAAACCGCATTTCTTAAAGGGACGGTTCACCCAAAAAATTATAATTCTGTCATCATTTACTCACCCTCACGTCAATTCGAACCTCAAAACACAAAAGAAAATATTTTGAAGAATGTTGGTAACCGAACAACATCGTACCCCATTGAATGGACTCAAAACCGCATTTCTTAAAGGGACGGTTCACCCAAAAAATTATAATTCTGTCATCATTTACTCACCCTCAAGTCAATTCGAACCTCAAAACACAAAAGAATATATTTTGAAGAATGTTGGTAACCAAACAACATCGTACCCCATTGAATGGACTCAAAACCGCATTTCTTAAAGGGACGGTTCACCCAAAAAATTATAATTCTGTCATCATTTACTCACCCTCATGTCAATTCGAACCTCAAAACACAAAAGAATATATTTTGAAGAATGTTGGTAACCGAACAACGGCGCTACTGATTCACTTCTATTGTGTAGACACAAGACCAATGCAAGTCAATGGGTGCCATCGTTGTTCAGTTACCAACATTCTTCAAAATATATTCTTTTGTGTTTCGTATAGAGAAAGGTTTGAAATGATAAGAGGGTGAGTAAATGATGACAGAAGTAGCCAGTGTTCTATGTATACATTAATATACAGTTCATTAAAACTAAGTCCCCTTGTGCTAATGCATTTTAAACATTGTTTACATTGCTTCAAACATAGTACCTACAGTAATACGTACTCCTAATGAATAATAATAAACAATTGGTTTCATTTTGTGGTTGAGTTTCGGACGTGGCCTGTCGTAGAGACATGGGTTAGTTATCTATTTAACTATTCAACATTTTTGAAGTGAACCACCATAATGTGCATCTTCAGAGAAAACTCCTCTGGCTCCTCTGTCTTTTATAATTCTTCGTGGGCCGCTCGCATGACTCCGAAGGCATGACTTTGTAAGATTAGCCGTATCTGGACGCACCCTCTGTTTCTTCGACAAGATGAGGGCAAACACGGACACCGTTTTGTACACTTCCACTGTTTCCTGATAACAGAGGAAAGTTGTAGTGTATTAAAGCGATAAGACAAAGATTTGTCTGCGTTCAGTCTAAAATAATCCTCTCCCGGATTGCCACATAGATCTCTGACTCAAAAAACTTCATTTGAATTACTCATCTCTTTTCCAATCCCGCCTCCATCTATTCTCTGTCTCCTATCTTCGCCGGCACAGTGATGTTAAAGCTAATAGGATCGTGAGAATACTGGCAGGAGGTTGTGCAATACTGTCTAACCTATCAACTGATTGCTATCAGGGCTCAGTCGCGTGTCGACCGGAGAAGCTTTTGTGGTGGATAGTACTAACTATTGCCGTGTACGAGAATTCTGTTTCCATGGTAGTCAGTGAGGCTCAGAAAACGGCACTCGACACAGAGTGCCACGATTATTTATTCAGGAAACGCGATGCATGTGAGGTTAAGAGGAGGGGAATGGTCGAGTCAAGCAGCCAGTTGCCTATTAATCGTCTTTGATCAGATCTTAATGTATAATGTATAACTTTGAACCCTGAGCAGAACGAGGCAACATGTCAGTAAAAATCGCTTAAATGTGGCAAAGAAACAGTCAGCTGAAATGTAAATGTAGAGTCCTATTGGATGGGAATAAAAACGGACATTTATGAGTTGTTTATAAGCTTTAGGGAGTCTGACTGTTATCCGACAGTGCCGTGCCTAAGCAATTTTGCAAGTTACCTTTTCCGTGTCACCTTCCCATTGTGTGTTCATGAGAACAGTACAGGTTCTTTGTTCGTAGCGCCGTAGACGATTCGTTCTCACGAAGCAGGTGAGAAATGTTTTGTTTTTCAAAACGAAACTACAAACGTTTTGCAGTGTCATCTTTGTATTTGATGAAACCAGACCTGCTGGAAAATCGGATTTGGACAGTGACGTTTCTTAATGCACAAAGCTTCGCTGTTTCATCTGTCAACAAGCTATCCAGACAAAAAGACGTTGTGCAGTAAACAAACACAAACAAAAATCCTTCCTCGATACCCAAAGAACAACATGTTTAAAAGGTGAGAATGCTGGTATTGTACTGTAAGATATGCTCCAGAAATTGTGAATCGACTTTGTAACTGAACGCACGAAAAATGATTCGCCTATTTTTTCTGAAAAGGCATTTGACAGCCCATAATTCATAGTTTGGCATGACTGGGTTTTGATTGCAAGAGAAGAAAATCAAGGTCTGTATTGAAAATACAGGTTGTGATGTAAATGTGTTCACCCTGGCTCCCCAGTGCCATACATCACTGGAAGTGGAACGGGATTGGTTGACTTTTCCAGTGTTCGAGGTTACTGTCATTACTGTTGACATCTCCATGAATCCCCCTCCAAACCGAGGTCAATTAAAACAACAATTAGGCCACGTGACTGAGAGCAGGGGAAACGGGAACCTCTGAGCGAGCGTGACCTCTTTAGCATTTAATGAGGATACATGTGCGCACACATCCATATTTGCGCTGTAATCCTTTCGAGTGCCTTTTAATTTAAAGTGGCATTTAATTAACATGCAAGGAATCGCATTAAACCATCTCGACACGGTCTTTACATTAGAATAACATAGTACTTTACGCTGTTTTTACAGTTGGTATAATTGGTTAATATTAAATGAACTGCTCGAGGTAGAAACCCAGCTATAACTTTATTGATCTGCTAAAATGCAAATAGAGTTACACTGATGCTCTGCTTGTGCGCTGGCTATGTGTGTCTAATGTAGTTTTGCATGCAAAGCATGAACACAAAATCATATTCCAAAATTTTTGCAATTTAATGTTACCCATTCGTCCCAAACAACAGATTTAGGGCAGATGCATGTTTGTCTCAGGTAAAATCACTCTCCCGCTGCTACCCAGAAGCAAATTCCCAGTAATCACCTAGTTCTTCCCATCTGAAAGCCCTGAGATCATTCTCTCGCTGAAGTGGCATGGGCAGCCAGCCATGACTGTTACCACAGAGATGAGAAGATGAGGGAAGGACACACTTGTTTGGCAGTCTCTCTCTATCTCTCTCCGTCTCCCCCAGTGATCAGAACTCCATCGCTTTGACTGGAACGTCACATAGCGTCCCACCAGCTGTCCAAGTCCATTACAGCAGTCATCGGTGCACTCCAGATAGATATACCCACTTTTGACACGCCAGGTTTTTTGCATTTGTAATTTGCCGTCTGCCGGTTGCTAACGGGAGGATGAGGTTGGCTTTTAAATGAGTCTAATTAAGCACAATGAGAGAAGGGAAATCAGGATGTCCCTTAATGAAGAGCAGGAGATCGGCCAGATTGTAATTCCACATGTAATGAAACTAAAATGACGTAGCCGACAGGTGGCTTTAAAAATTATAATGACTGTTGTTAATGTTTACTGATTCTCTAGTGGCAGCCTAAAGTTATTCAAATTTCTTTAGATACATACGGGTACGGTACACTTTATCTAAAGCAAAACAGGCTACATTAATTAGAATAAAGAACAAATGTATCAGTGTATGTCTGTCAGTGAATTTATCATTTGATTGGACAAAAATTTGTATGGTGCGTGATGAGTCATCAATATTTTTGGTCTGTTTTTCTTGAGAAAAACTGCATGTATTCATTCCTTGAAAGTTAATTTTGTTGACAGCGTAAGCATACGGGTAGATGGCTTATAGAACGATTTCAAGTTTTTAAACAAAACTGGTCCAGGAATACTTCCTGTTTCAGTTTTTTAACACTACACAAATGTTTAAACAAAATACCTTTATAACTGAATCAAAGTGTTAAATAAACACTTAAAGGTCCAGTGTGTAATTTTTTGGAGGATCTACATATACATTTATTCATTTAGCAGACACTTTTATCCAAAGCGACTTACAAGTTGGGTAAACAATGGAAGCAATTGGGTCAGCATTAGGACAACAAAAAAGCATAAGTGCAATAAAACATGTCTCACAAAGCCTACTACAGTGTACAGAGCTAAGTTTTTTAAGATTTAAGATCTTTTGACAGAAATGCAATATAATATACATAACTATGTCTTCCGAGGTGTATAAAGACCTTACATAATGAAGCGTTGTGTTTTTATTACCTTAGAATCAGCTATTTCTATCTACATACACCGCGGGTCCCCTTACATGGAATTCACCATGTTGATTCTACAGTAGCCCTAAACGGACAAACTTATCTACAGAACGTGTTTCAAAAAAACATTATATACCTGAGACAAACATGCATCTGCCCTAAATCTGTTGCAAAAATGTGACAACATCTTAGTTCTGTGTCAGCCACCGTAGTGCTTCAAAAGGGAGCGATGGAGTGAGCCGTTGGTTGCAATTCGCAACCTCACCACTAGATGCCGCTAAAATCTCCACATTGCTCCTTTAATTGTATGTGTGAATTAAATAAACTACAAAACTGAAACGGGAAGTGCTTCTGGTCTATAAATACAGATGATGTAGAACTCCAGCATTCATCAATGGGACCTTTAAAATGCAACACTAACTTGTGTACATTGTGTTACAGTAAGTTCCTTGTCTGTTCTTTGTTTAATGAAGATTAAAGGTCCCACTTCTTGCTTAGTGGTAATGTAAAGGATGATACACAGCATCCTTCATTAAGCATTCCGATGGCAAAACCAGTGATGAAATGCATCTCAAATGCATCTCTGTGATGTTCTGCATAGAGGAGAAGAGAGTCGACACTTATTAGGCTGCGTTCTGTAGCAGCTGAAAAGCTGTTGAAAGGGTGTTGAAAGAGAGAGTATGTTAGTCTGAAATGCCGCTGAATTGAGATCTCACTTTCTCAGACACAAACAAGCATTCTCTCTCTCTCTCTCTCTCTCTCTCTCTCTC